>NC_047135.1:30908009-31208009 GCF_009829125.3 Periophthalmus magnuspinnatus | reverse complement strand
ATGTGGGAATAGTAAATGAGTAAATGATTTTAATATGATTTCCTGTACTTTTCTTGCAAAGTATAGAACATCTTGGCAAAATTCATTATAATTTGCAAGTGTGATCACTTAGGCTGTAGGCGTGAATAAATAAATGCAAAACACCATCTCACCTTTGTAGACTCTCCATTACCAAAGCATTAATATTTGACCTATGCATGGAGTGAGAGAGGTGTCAAAAGCTTGATTTTATTTCATTTTGTTGGCAAAGCATTTAACTAAAACACTAATATTGTAAGATCCAGCAGTGTCAAAAATGAGTGTCAAATAGCTTTATTAAACAGGCACTTGGGTCTTTAATCATCTCGTTCAGTCTTGTTGAGGTGCCAGTTAAAAGTCTGTACATGACAGTTCCTCAACCCCTCTCCTCTTAATGTGACATTTTGTCAGGAGCTAATCACCATTTCATCACACTGCATAAAGACACATCAGAGTTGAAGTTAGCGCTCAGGGCATGTGCTGTATGTAATGACCGCTCAGGTATGTGTGTACCTGTGTCATATCAGCTTATGCAGCTACACAGGCAGTGAAGAAAAAAAGGATATTATGTGTAAGAGGGGGATGCTCCCGGCAAAATGGAGATTGTAGAAGAGATAAGTGGGTAGAAGACATGAAAGATACCAGCGTGTGGAGGAGACAGCTAGTCAGTAAGTGTTCTTAATGAGCTCACCAGTTCATTTACCTGTATGCATTGTCTGCTCATACCTACTGACTTCTACTACTCACTGAAATTGTCTTTCAGTATGCAAAACACAGTTTAGAACATCTATGTATTTGGTTAGGTGTAACCGGTCCACCCCTTTCAATATGACTCTGCGTTGTGTTCTGGGGTTTGTGGTAAAATGGCAGAGGCTCAGTCCGGGTAGAGGAGGTCTACTGTTTCAAATATACAAATGGCACAAACTGCTGAGTATGAAGGGCCCAACATGTGTCCTCTGGCAAAGAATAACACACACAATAAAAGTCAATTAGTAAACAAAGAAATTGAAATTATTTAAAGACCTTTATAAAGCAACACAATTACTGATGTAAAAGTAGTAGAAGTAGGATTTTTTATCACAATTAACTAATAAAGAAAATACATTTGAAGACACTGATTAGCAAAAAAATAACAATTTTCCCTGGACCCAAAATGAGAGTCTTACCTCAGAAAGTTACATAGCTCTGAGGGCGTGTTGCTAGGCAACACCAAAACAAATTCTCACAGCATCACAGGTACATGAATCAAATAACTACAACAAAATGACTTATTTGGTGGAATTCAATAATGTATAGTCATTTGAAAAGAATGACTTTCTGTTTACGTAGGTTATATATTTAGTTACCAGTTACAGGTTAACTGGCTGGATTTCCTCCTCGTTGTGCACTACAGGGTGCACCACATGTGGATGTGGGTGAGGTTGTCATGGGGCAACAATAAACAGGTAACAACAGACTAAAGCTAATGTAAACCTGCTCAGTGCAAAGGAGAGACTCACTCTTCTCATACAAATATTCGAGTCAGAAAATGATTCAACCTGATCTTGCTACAGTGCTTAAACAGTCACAACAGGGCTTGATTACATCTCAGCTGGAGGCAGCGGAGCAACAACAACTGAGCTAAAGCCCCTCGCAGTGTAACCAAGCATGCCCAGGACCTCTGGAAGCAAAGGTGCACTGAGAACAGAGAGACGGCAAAATGAAAGCGACAGGAGAAGAAAGAGACTGAGAGAGAGGTCCAGTCTCCAACTCAACACTCTGCCCTGATTTGAACGGGCATGCCAGCAGATGTGCTCTGATTTGAACGGGCATGCCAGCACATGTGCCATTTGAAGGGCTCGCAAGTTGCCAAATGGTCCTGAGGACCTGCTGTCAGGCGGACTGTGATCCCAGAGCCACTTAACCAGCCGCATCCCTGAGCTGTAGCCTAGCAACCCCCGGGTCTATGGCACACCACTGTTTAGCACAGGCACATGTAATTTAGGGATGTTGACAAATGACAGTCCAAACAGGTTCTGGCTAATGGTAGCTAAAGCACACACACTAACACCAGAGATGTTTTAATCAGAAACCTGTCTGTGGTGTGTGTTGTCATTAAATGTTGAGTTAGGGGAGCTTTCATTATGTGGCCACTTTAAAAAGCTTTGCTCACTTGAGTTGCATCTGCGGGGACTGTCCTGATGTGTTGTTGAGGCGACCACAGGCCCTGAGCTCACCTGTGTACCAATACACACTGTTACTATGAGTCTGTTTCCCCATTGCCCATTGGTCCCCAGCTAAACACAGATACATCAAAATACAAGATGACACTTTAGCACTAGACAAATGGCACAAAGAAAGACTTTGATTTGATATGGAAGAGACTAAAGAAAGTTAAAATTATAATGAGCCCAGTTTATTACTCAGTTTTGTTTAAAAGTTCTAAAATGCACAAACAATTACAATACAATCTGTTCTATTAACAACATCTCCTGCCATTGCCAGGATCTATATTTAAGGCACCACTTTGCAATAATATTTGTTTACTCTGAGCAGTCACGGCCTCTAGAGTTGTATTTAAATTCCGTTCACATCGACATAATCCAATTTAGTCGGTAAATCCATGGGAGCGTCACCTTTCCACTGAGAGGGAGCTGTAGGTCAGATTTACATGACATATTTTTGTGCACGTTGCTTTTATCTGACGTGGACATTATGTACAGTATATATTATGTATTACTCTCTTTGAGACTTGAACACAGTTGGAGTTTATAAAAGATGAAAACAAGATGTAGATGCTAGGGCACTGATAGTACTGTGCTGCAGGAGATGGAGAGGTACAAAGCAGAGAGATCTCACTCTGTCAGATGTAGCTCTTCTTCCATCTCTCCTTTCCTTTTCCCTCAGTGGCCAATTAGCGCTAATTAAAATCCTCACTGCTCGCTCCTGGACTGCTCCTCTGCCTCAGCTGCCAGTTTCTTCCCTCTGAATCGTCACTGTCACAATCTCAGCTAGTTTTGCACATCTCATCTTAAAAATGTTGTATTTCTCGTACATTATTCTCCAAACACCTTGTTCCCACCTTCTCTCACCTACTTAATTTAACTTTTATCCTTCCTTTCTCTGTCAGTGTTCTTGCACAGTTTTTATCTTCTCATTTTCACACTATGTTGAGATCAAGTGCCGTATTGGTGTGTGTAATGTATTGTCTTTTTCTTTATGTTTACTACTTTCTGCATTTTATATATGAAGTAAGATATATGGAATTATGTACTAAAAAAAAAAAAGTAAATAACTCTACTTTTTTTTTTTTTTTTTCAAATCCTCAAAGTACCCATACTTTCCTTGTCCAAAAATATTTAGTGGCATCAAATCTGTCAGCTGGACAAAATGTTGTAGGGGTGAAGACGTTTCACTGCTCATCCAAGCCGCTTCTTCAGTTGTGGTCAGATTGCTGGTGGACACTGCCTTATATCTTTCTGAAGGGAGGAGCTAACTACACTGAAACTGTAAACAGCTATTGTTTACAGTTTCTGTATGTAGGCTAGGTCTGTTGTGCTACACAAAATGTGAACTGTCTAAATGAGAATACTGGTAGGCTTGTTTAGGCTGAATGATTATGCTATGTAGGTCCCAGGCTCAGTTCACACTTAGACATCTTTAGAATATTTTAGAATATCTGGTTTACAGTGGACTACAATGGAGTCATTTATTTGAATAACTTCTGAAACTCCATATTTTATGTGACATACACCTTTCCATTGTTTTTTGTTGTTTGGAAGAAACACAAATTTACTACAAATGCCCAGATTTCCTCATTGACCAATTGTTTAGCGACACTTTAGTGATTTTTAATTTATCTTGAGTAATTACTACTTTATCTTGTCCTCCCACATTAGAGTGTTCCTCATTGCTAGGCAGTCAGTCTAATTTCTCCCTTTTCTCATGGATGTTATGCTGCCCTCATCTGCTCTGCCATCATCGCCCTTGAGTCTTTATACCACCTGGAACCTCACACTGCTTTGCTCTAAAAAAGAGTTTTCGATATAACTTTCTTTTGACAGGCCCGTCAACATGTTTTCTTCTTCCTGCCATGGCATCAGCAGTGCGATGCTCTAGAGGTGTTGAAAAGCTCTGCCAAATTTCACCATCACAACTACAGCTGCTGATGAGGAGCAAAATTATGATCACAACCTTGGTGTTAATACATTCAGTTAATTCATCTGTCTGAAGGAGAAAAGGGATCAGGGGAAAAAGTGCTCTGGTGTTGCTTGGCTAAGGGAAAACCATCTCTTTTTGCATCTTGTCCTCTTCCACCCATTTAACCGCCTTCGTAAAGGTAGAAAGAGATCTAAGCGCCTCCATTGTGGTGCTGCAAAGACGCGGGATTTTATGTGTCCGCTTGGGTGAGCACAGACTGAAGCCCAGTGCACAAAAGACCAACCCTCCCTTTTGCTGCCAATTCCTTAAAAGCAGAAAAAGAGAAGCAGCTGGACAGATGGCACAGGGAGGATTTGGGGCAGAAAGGAGAAGAAGTTGCCCCCCCCCCAGGTAAGAATAGGGAGGCCTCAAGGGGAGGAGTGACAGGGCGACAAGAAGCAGAATGAAAACACAAGCATGCGGGCGTCACCGGATGGCACTGCAGTCAAGTTCTTTTAAGGTTCAGGCCAGTGTGACGCTATATTGTAAAGGAGGGCGCATGGGGACAAAGCAGAAGCCTTGAGCTGAAACATATCAAACTTATCAAGCAAAATACTGCAAAAACTCACTCACGTCTTCTATAAAACAAGGTAAATACGTTAAAGGCAACATTTTAAAGGTCAGTTACGTCTGAGCGGGTTTCAATCATAAACTATAAAGTTGTCTGCTAATTCTGGGAGTTTGTCTTGACTTTTATAAATCTTGAATCTCATCGCTAATAGACAACCATATGCATTACCTCAACTACTTCTTCCTCCTTAGACTGTTGTTTTTGTGTGGGATCAGACTGTGTTTTTTCTAAGGTATGTGTTTCGTAAAAGTGTCCTAATACCATCTGTTAGACACAAGCTTGTAGTTATAATTAGGCTAGACTCCTGTGCTTCTATGCGCTAATAAAAATGAGAGAGAGAGAAAAAAAATGCATTTTGTTATTCATAAGATGCAACATTTTAAAAGAGAGGATTAGTCACAGTTAGGTTATCATTTTGGGACATTTTTTATGGGCCCAGTAGCCACATAGTCAAAAATTTGCAGTTTGGAGAAGTTTGAGTGCTTCTCTGAAACGGAAAACACCACCTTGTGATGTCAGATGGTAATACAGGAAGTGCTCCACTGTGTGTTAAACTCCATATACCTTCACTGGAGTCGTGGATAATTTCAGCCCTGGAACTGCCAGTCTCTCCTAAACTAAAGGTAAAAGATAGCTGTTAACATGAAAACTACGCAAGACAGTCCACATCTCAAAGCCACTAACCACTCCTTTGAAGATAGTGAGGTTCAGATCTTAGCCAGAGAAAAGAAATTGTTTGAGAGGGGAGTTAAAGAAGCTATTTTTGTTAGTAAAGACAATCCTTTCTTGAACAGGAACGGGGGCCTCAGACGTAATCTCTCCCCCATCTATAACTCTATCCTCAGACCCAAAGCAAACAAAAGAATCAAAGAGAACAATAGTGTGAGCCAGTAGGGCCATTAAAGGTTGAAAAGGGCCATTAAGGCTGAAACTGGAGACAATAGCTGTTTACAGTGTAGTTAGCTCTTTCCTTCAGATAGATATCAGGCAGTGTCCACCAGCAATTTGACTAGAACTGAAGAAGCGGCTTGGACGAGCAGCGAAACATCATCACTCCTACAACGTTTTGTCCAGCTGACAGATTTAACTTTGGCTTTTGCTATACCACTACATGGCATCACAAGGTGGAACAGAGCATTTTGTGTGAATGAAACAAAACACAACTTCAGGTATGTTTTTGATGACATAAAAGCATAACATGACTTAAAGCTCACACAAGTCAGTTTCACTTAATATAGGACCTTTAATTGTGTTTTTGGGGGGAGAGATTTTAAAAGACTCTGCTGTTATGAGCAATATTACTTACACTATTCTGCTCTTTACACTAATTTACACTCTTAAACAGTTTCTTTTACTGGTCGGATGGATGTCTAATAAAAAATGCTTTGCCTAGAATTTTTCTTAGAATGACATTAAATGTATCTATCTCCAGGGCAACAAGCAGGTTACACCACCAGATCAAGATATAGGTCAGATTTGTAGAGAGACTTTTTGAGCATTAATAACACCTGTAATTGAATAAATTCCATACTGTGAAAAATTTCAGGCAAATCAATATAATCTCTAGCGAGTCGATATTTTTTAATTCACCAAAGATAATATATCAGTAAAATACAGAGCCAGCTCATTATCACAAATACTTTATACAGTACATGCATCACAGACTTTATTTGAACATGTCAGGCTTGTGTCATCATGATAAAGCTTCCAAAAGGGTCATAACATCACTGCAGTATTTTATAATCTGTGTGTTAATGCCCGCTGTTCAAACAATGTTTTCAATGGAAAAATGTGCCAAGGACGCACTGATCTGAGGTAACATGTCCCCATTCAGTTTTAAATAGTTTTTCACTATAAATACAGAAATGCATTTTGTTTAGAATTTTGGAACTGTAGTAGTGTTCAATAACAGGATAAAAAAGAATGTTTATAGTTGTGCACAGTAGAAGATTCATTAACCCTTGAACAAGGAGATTTATAAGTACAACTCCAGCTAGGTTGGGGCATTATATCGTTACATTGTGAGGTAAATAACTTTTGCTAGAGTCAGTTTTTGTTTACTAGATCAGATTTTACACTTTTTATACAGCGTTGCTTTGCAGAAATTTAGATTTTATGTGTGTTTGAGCGCGCGTGTTTGTTTGTGTGTGTGTGTGTGTGTGTGTATGTATAGCTTCCTTGTTGATTCGCTCTAATATTGACCTTATTCCAACCCACCGTCTTTTGCCTCTAAATGCTACTACTGTGCTTTCTTCGTGGTGGCACTTCCAGTTAAGAGGGAAACATTTCAATAAAGAATTTGAGAAAAGTTTTGCTGCTAAAATTCCTAAAATTCTTTTTCCATTTGTGGGTGGTTGTGAATGTCTATATAAGTTATTTGCTGTCATGATCAGTAGCTCCATGCAAAATAATGCAACCCAAAAGATGATGGTGGCACCCACAGCAATATCAGGAATAAGGTGAAAAAAACCTCATCAGCCTTTCAAACACTCATTTAACACATTTTAAATGAAGCACACTGATGCACCTGACCTCGTTCTCCTCATTCTGCTCAAATCCTCAGATAACCTTTCCACAGCTGCTGTGGCAGAAATGTTTTGACTGATAGCAGTTTGTATGTTATTTCCCCTGTGAGAGGGAAGGATCTCCTGGTTTTAGACTACACTTGTTTTGCACTATAGTAATGCAGAGTTGAGCTTGTGGTTAGACTTTGGAAGTATAAAACACCGAGTTGAGTTTAGGACAAAGCCATGAGGTCTTTTATTATTATGAGCCCCCTGAGCTGGTATTCTTTGTTTAAAACTATTTCTCTCTCCTCTCTCTGCAATAACCAAGAGCCAGTGGAGCTTAAAGTATAAAACCTGTACGATACAATCATTGAAGCAGCGTACAACATCTGCTAAATGTAGTTACACTGCTGCTGCTTTATGGTCTCATGTAGACTGTCCATGCATGACCCTGTTAACAAGGCACATTCAAAATCAAGGGGCTCACTTCTCAATCCTTAGCCATCTTTCTCAGTAGAAGAAATGTGTAACGTAATCCTTTTGTTCCCTGAAAAAGTTTGAGCTTGTTTTTGGTGTGAATACAAACCAAGAATTTAAAGAAAAGAAAACAAACATTCTAAGATCATTTTATGCAGCAATTTCTTCTGTCAACGTTTTCACTTTTAGATACTTTTTTTTTTACACTTTCTTTTTACCAGAACATGTTTATTTTGTGCACTAACAAGCTGCTGCTGTCTGGATTTTGCAACAGTTTTTTGTTCAAGCTTTCTCTACAGTGCTGTGATGAAGAAAAAAGCTTTAATTACTAAATCTAAAATGTTAATCATGTTTTACATAAAGCCTCAGTGACCAACATGTAACTAAATATATCTCCCGTTCTTAAACGTATTCAGACTGAACTACAGTTAACTGCAACAATTAGGTCTCATTTCATAGCACTGATGATGCTCCTGGAAAGTACATTGTCCTTAATATAGTACGTAATTATGCACTTTTCAAAAGAGTATATTTGCTGTCCAAAAATAGCGTATTTTTCATGCTTGAACTGGAACTAGAACACGACGTATTCCTTAAAGGTCCTATATTACACAAAACTGATTCTTGTGAGCTTTAAGTCATGTTATAATGTTACCTCCTCAAAACACATACCTGGAGTTTTGTTTCATTTACACACGTTTGAGTAACCTTTTATTATTAGTCTGTCTACACGACCAAAGCTCAAAATGTTCTGTTCCACCTTGTGCTGTCATGAAGCGGTAGTTTTCAAGTTAACAGCTCCTTTTACCTTTTGTTTAGTAGAGATTGGCTGTTGCAGGGCTGAAATTATCCACGATTCTATATTGAAGGTGTATGAAGACATGACATCACAAGTTGGAACAGAGTGTTTTCAGTTTGAGAGAAGAACTCAGTCTAAATATGCAGGATTTGTGTGAATGAAACAAAACACAACTCCAGGTATGCGATAAGGAAACAATATTATAACACAGATCAGAAAACAGTGTAAAATGGGCACCTTTAAACATTGTAAAATCCTGGTTATACTACATCTGTATACGCTTTAGACTGTATACACTGTCTAAATTTGTGGTGCAGGGAATGTCACCATTTGTGCGCTCATGTCCCTCCATAACCCACACTGAGACGCACTCTCTCTTTCACATATAAATCCTTCACGCATCTCCAACATACTCCGCCAGCTCTTTCCATCTCAGCCTATTCGTTTCTCCCCCTGGTTTGTGTGTGTTTGTGTATGTGTGTCTACGGGTTGTAAGCTTTAGCAACGGGGCGGTGGGTGGAGGGGTGTTGATGTATGGTGGAACTAAAGCAACCCAGCCGATCGATAATGTAAACACGGGCGAGGAGAGGCGGTAAATAAGGCAGACTCCTGACAGAAGTGTCTAGCTCAGGTGACAGAGGGAGAGAAGGAGAGAGAGAGAAAGAGAGGAGCGGGGGAGAGAGGGAAGAGGGAGGAGGGGGGAGACGGGGTAATGGGGTGGAGGCAGAGGTGTGGATGAGGTAATGGCTTCAGAGGAACAAACAGTGACGACAAAGGACAAAGAGAGTTTAAATTGAAAGATGAAATAAGCACTACAACTTAAAAAAGCATGAACAAAGACTGAAATCATAGTTTATTAAGAATGATACAGCCCTAGTACCTACCTAATAAAGGGGTTATGGGTTAGGGTATTACATTGTTTCTATGTCTGAGTCATTAATAAACCGTAGGTTCATTAGAAATTATATGTTTGTTCATAGTATTGTGGCGTTTTGTAAACAAGAAACACCTCGGATTTCTTCTGGTTTCTTTAATGTCTGAACACAAGAGCTACTGTAGGCTGTAATTCATACCAAAACAACAACAAAACAACAACAGCACTCTCAACTCAGCAGAGCCAGTCTCCAAAACTGATCAATAACTGATAAATGGAGCCTTGACATAAGCTTGTCAGCATAGAAACCGAGGGTCACATACAAAAACAGGTGCAAGAACAAAAAAAGGTGTCAACGCTGAACTAAACACTAAATCAGATCATTACAGTATATTATGCTAATTAAGATGTATTTATTATAAAGTAGCACCGATTTGAATACAAGAAAATACTTTTAAGTGGTAAATGCTGTGTTTTAAAGCAGAGGCGCTGTAGTGTATACCCTGGTTTTGGCTGCGTTTCATGGTGTGGACATTTTGACTTTATCAGGAGGCTCTCAGTTCAGTGACCTACTGTTGACCCGGGAACACAGAACACACTCGAACCTGACGAGTGCTTCTGCGGAGTCGCCTTGTTTACTGATGCATTTCACACATAGCAGAGTGTTAACTTGTAAACATTTACACAGGCACGCTGAGCCATATGTGCTCAACAGTTTAAATCCAAGTAGGCCGGTGGATAAAGATGTGACAGCATATTTCAGTGTGATAATTCAACTGGTCTGTGATACACACATGGACATGTCTCTATGCCTTCTCCTTCTATAAATAATGGTTCAATCAACAGATTATTCTTGTGTTTCATCCACATGGATTCATTTACACTATTAATTAATTTTTGGAAGATAAGGAGCCTCAGATGTTCACCTGGGCACTGTATTTTTAGGTGTGTAACTCTAACACAAGGCCCTTTGGTTCATCTTTAAAAGAACATGAACATCTTGTTATGCACCATTTTAATCATAATATAAAGCATCTCTTACATCAAAAGTCAAGAAAAAAAAATTGATGCTTTGCATTCAAAATAAAACTGATTTTTTCTGGCCAGATCAGGATGGAAGTCAGTGTAGGTAAAGGTTATGATAAAAATGTGTGGGAGAGTTAGCAAGTATTGTACAAAAATGTGTGTGAAGCAGCACTTAACACTGAACTGTTATGTACAAGGGTCTATTCTGGGCCCAGCAGACGCGTCTGAGAAGACTGACACTTGAGCCTTATATTCACAGCTTATATTCACAGAGATATATAGGGTCAGACTGTAGGCTGCAGTCATTGTGTGATTACACAAGTGCATTCTCCCATTAGAAGTTACTTTTTGGGCTTAAATAGCTTTATTATACATTGCATGTATACCATGGTGACTAAGAGCTATTGAACTTTGAGCTTATTTTTTATGCTGCAGGTCATGTAGAGTAATGGTAACAGCAAAACGTAGGATGTAATGATAGAAAGTAACTCTTCTGTGTGTAATCAGAGCCATAGCAACACTTAAAGTGTACTTTTTATAAGTTTGTGATCATCATCATGCTCACACTCATGGTATGGTGTGGACTACTGTGACATAACCTGCTTCAAAATACAGTAGATGTAACAGAAGTATATTGGCAGCATTATTCCTACATTAATGGCTTTTGATGAAAGCCATTGAAATACTTTATAAACTGGGACTAAGTGATTTCTCAGGGACCACTTGCATCAGTGGGGCGTTTGATGAAGGACTGTGGGATTCCTTTTCTATTAGATCTGTGGACTCTACGTCAGCCACGTGCTCCGGTGTTTGCACTGAGCACTTTTATCTGCTGTCTTCAGGGGACATAGGCACTCTTCACACATCCTCCTCCAATTCTGCTGAATGGTTCCAGGGTGATGTCCTTGTAAATTTTCTACAAAAGAGCAACTGAAAAAATGGACTGATCTTGCAAAATACGCAACACTGGAGAACATTCTTTGCCTCATTCAAAACGCAACACTTTGTTTGTTGTTATCTGTAAATAAATAGTTAGACACAAACACGAATGATACACAATTATTTCAGCTTAATTTAATTTGTGTTAAAGAAAGCAAGCAGCTAAACAATCATTAGCACAACACACTGTGGAAGTACATGGCAAATATAGAGCAGTCGTGTCAGAGAATGGCTTATGTATTGCTCCTGTAATGTCCCAGGCTCTTAAGGTGCAAACCATTTTGGAGATCTATTTATCCATTGTTGTAAATCTATACCTCTAACGAATCAATAGGTTATGTCAAGTGAACCCCTTGTGGCCGCTTCTTTTGAATAATCTCTTTATTGATTATTGCATCCAACATGTGTAATATTTTAGGGTTTGGTTTGTTATTTAAATGCCACAGCCATATTTGCAACTAGGGACTACTTCATACACTGCCAAATTATCTCACTTAATCATTCATACGGGAACATTTAATACAAGATCACATTACTATATAAGTCTAGAACCAGCCAGACCAGAACAGCAATGGGAAAAGGGCTTTTGGCTGTTTTGCTTCACAAAAATTGAATATATTTTCAACGACAAGCACTTTAGTGCCACAAATGCAGTTTAATAATCTGATGACAAACCTTTATGCATATACCAGCATCTGTTTTTAATGTTTTAAATGTTTGGGGTTTTTTTGTATTTTTCTGTATTTGAACAGGGCGCCCATGAAAAGGAGAGTCTAAGTGCTGTTATTGGGTTGTCCCTGCATAGAAAAGGATAAATTAATTAATTAATTCTTTCAATCCACCCTGGGATCATATTCGGCTCTATACAATTTCTTAATACAATTTCTTGCAATTTCAAATGTTATAGTCTCATTTTAAAGCAGATTAAGTCTATTGTGTGTGCTGTAACTGATATGAACTAAAGTAGGTTGTGGGTGTTCCCAGGAGTGACCTTGCTGTGACCGCTTTGTTGATAAGTACATAATATAATGTTTTCGTGGTAGCCTTGAACATAATTATCACATTCCAGTTTCTTTGCAAACCAATACTCCCCATTGATTGTGGTTAGCTGGCACAATGTCCTTGTCAATGGAAACAACAGCAACAATTTCCCTTAACAAATGAGAAATTGGAGGTGCAAGTGCAAATGGGTTGTTTTTATTATTATTATTATTATTATTATTATACTATGCTTTGAAAATATATCACCTGGTCATATTTGTGAAAATCCCCCAACGCTGAATTAAATCTTTTTGCCTAATGGACTCCGATCCTCTGAGGGCGGGATTAAAACTGCCTCTGTTTCTGGATTTGACACTGAAGAGAGAGAGAGACTTTAATAACTGTGTGATTAATGCATGTGACGTACTCTTTACTAAACTACTGGGGAGAAATGAGACAGATTAAGATGGTTTTCTCAACTTCAAAGACTTTCCTAAGGTTCAATCGTTGTTTGGGGGTCTGTAGCATGTAGGATTTATTCAGTCAAATATAGGCCAGTCAGGGAAACTTGTTTAAAATTAGGTTATTAATGTATAAGGAACTTAAACCTATTTATTAAAATCAGTCTGAGCATGTGGACTTGCAGGCAGTGGATTCAGATGCTCAGTTCATTTCATTATAATTGACATTTTCCAGTAGAATTTAAAGGAAATACTGTAAGCTAACAGTTTTTCATTTGTGCTTCAAAAGTGATCACTTTTATGTATAAATGATAAGCCTCTTCCAGTGTGTTTTTTGCCTTTGTATTGAATTAGATTGTACACATTTCCAACACCTAATTTTGCTTTAAAACATATAGTTGATGCTTCAAGGTACAATGCATCTAAAGAAGACATTCAGAAAAAACAAAACAAAACATAAAAGTCAAATCTATGTCAAAGCAGATACCTAACTTAACAAAGGAACATTATTCTGATGAAAAACCCTGCCCTATCTGTCATTGGGCTGTGGGCCAAACTCCCTCCTAAATCTGTCCAGTTGACGTCTGTCTTTTCAGATGGATTTGAACACCCTGATGCTCCTTAAGTCTCAATACTGACTGGATTACTGTGTTATGGAGTTATCTGCGAGCCTGCTATGATTGACATCTATGGCAATACAATCTTCTATCCCACTTCAGGGTTCATTTTATTAGTTTTCCCTTATGCAAGTGGTTGGATCTTGGCCCGTGATCACTGAACAACTCTATTTTCAAGCAAAGACTCGCATTTATCTTTTCTGCTAGTTCTACATGTCAAGAACTTTAATAATTTACACCATGCTATGCCCTATATGACATGAGTGCATATGCCCCAGTGTCTCAGCATATCCACACTTAAACAGCATGTGACTCAAACCTAAAACAAGATTATATGACCTCATTGAAATTTGCTAGAAGAATGGCATCTCAGTGGTGCCTTAATGTGAACTGGATTTCTTTTTCCATGTGCGAGAGGTTGTGAATCTGGCACCACACAGAGTTTCATCAGAAGCTGCTGCAACGGTGTTGAAGGCCAGTTTAACCAATCTATGAGCTTGCCTGTCCTAACGTTACCTTTGCCAATCCATTATACATTGTATGAGACACAGTCAGTTTGCTCTTTATTCAGTCAATTAGTTCAAGTGAAATACCTCAGCAGGCATCAGGAACAAAAGCTTCATTAAGCTGAAAATAGATGGTGGAGGCTGTGTCATTAGTCAGTCTGTTAGACAGTCTCAAGAATCTCTCACACAAAGCATTGGGAAAGCGAGTTTTCAAGGTTAGAGCGTTCCTTAAGATTCATGCTCTGCACAGTACAGGGAGCATTTCTGTCTGGAGTTTTGTCTGTTCGTTAGTGGGTTTCCTATTTGGTATTTATTTTTTTCCACGCAAACCTAAGACATGCACAATTTTGATTCAGCAATAATTCAAAATCAATCTTATAGATGTGACGCCTGTTGATTCAGTACGAAATTATTACTGAAAAAGTTAGAGTCTGCATGGATATCTCAGAACCCTCAGAATAGCTAAAAGATCAGGGTACTTTACTCCGGTCAAGCTGCTGCAGGTTAAATGATTTAGTTTTGTTTTTTTTAGTTCAGTTTATGTGAGAATAAGGAGCATGTGGAGGCAGAAGCTAGTTTTGAATATCCCCTCCCTTCTATTATATTACAATGCACAGTGTACAATTTGGTTGATCCTTTTACAGAGGGAATATGATAAACAGTGTAATAACATAACTTATGAGACCCATACACATTATAATTACAATAAAACATACAAAACATAACACACTTACACATCAGTAAACAATATTTTGTACTGTTATATGTTGAGTAATAGACTGATCAATAAGAGCAGACACAGTACTGTACTTGTCTGGCCACACTGACCCTGCTTACAAGCCAAGCAGACTCACAGTGACAGTATTCCGTTCTTTTAAGCGTTCTTGTTCCGACTTCAGTTTTTGTTAAGACGCCTGTTTCTCTTGGAAGGATTTCTCTCTGGTTTCATTTCAAGGCGGTGTCAGTCAAACAGCGAGCAAACAGGCATGATGAAACTACTCTGCTTTCCTCAGCATTACGCGCAAATACTCTCAAAAAGTTTATGTTTCAGTTCTTCTGTGAGTCCTACGCCCATTGCATATGTACACAGGGCTTTGAAGTAATATGACTGGTGTAGCAACAGTTGTAGATAACTAGGAAACACAAGTTTATTACACTGAATTATTATGTAATCTGAGCTTTAGCCGTAAGCCTCTGGGATAAGATAAGTGTTTTTCTCAAGACTGGATTATTTTTCAAGAAAACATTTGTATTTGTAGTTAATGGTAGAAGTTTGCGAGCTTTCAAAGTCATCTTTTGCAATTTTTAGGGTTTTTGTTATGATCTTAGCATAACTGTTTACCTTCCAAAAAAGGTTTTACTAGGAACATTATTTGGCAGCATCTAGTATGTATTGTATTTTTGAAAATGCTGTAGTTTGAATATTATAGTAATTTGGATTGTTTTATGTCTGCTTGAGTAATATTTATAGATGCAAGAGAAGGATGTTTAAGCTTTTCACTCCTGACCATGTCTATTATATGTTTTACTGATGACAAGTAAAGCAGCTGATTGTTGCATTTGGACATCAATAACCTAGGTCTTGTTTATATTCATTTGACATTTATTATTGTGTTTGTTTGTAGATGTGATCCATACAGTGGGACCCATCGCACAAGGGCGAGTGGGAGATGCTGAAAGAGGGCTCATCAGGTCCTGCTACAAGAACAGCCTGCAGGCGGCCACTGACAGTGGGGCACGATCAGTGGTGAGGGCACAGGGGGACATGGGGGGCACACGGGACATGGGGGGGCCCGGAGCACTCACGAGGGGTTGCAAAGTACATCATGTCGAATAAGGACAAGCAAGTCGTGGGATAGACCTGATAATTTTTAGGATTTGTGTTGTATAATAGAAAATGTTAAAGGTGCAATATTTCACTTTATCTGGTCCATTGTGATGTTATTGCTTTGCCTGGAATGTTCTACTGTTGTACTGAACTCATATTTAGCTTTTGTTCAAATGCAGAAGTTCTTGTCTGTTTTGTTTTGTGAAGAAATACAATGAAAACATGGCATTCTTACCATAAATGGGTTCGCCTCTTCACACATCTGACATGTAACTTGTCATCTACTTCTCTTCTCGGCGATGGATATGTTTAATGCCATACTGTGCAACTTCCTAGGCAAAGCATTAACATCTCTATGGAGACAAGCATGTTGTTACTTAAATACAGAATATTTCATATTAACCTGCTCTGTAATAGTCACTAGGTGCAGTACAGTACAGTGTGCCCAAAGTGGGGCCCGCGGTCCAAACTTAGCCCTCCAGGGAGTCTTTGGCCTGCGAGGAGGCTCTGAGATTTTAAGAGGAATTTATTTTGATTTAATTCTGTATTGAAAAGACTGTGAAGAGATGGGAAAGAGGCCAATCCTATGTATTTCCATATATTTAAAGTCAATTTAATCATACACTTTTTGCAGAAGAACATTTCTATGTGCAAACTATCATTAGGTTTGGTCCTTGACCTGCTATTGTGAATTCATTTTGGCCATGGGTTCCTGTGTTCATCATGCTAGTTATTACTGACAGAAACCCAAATAAAAGCAGCACATCCGCTGTGAGGCAGGTGAATTATGCATCATAGACATTCATAGGCATAGATTTGATAGTATATTTTCACACAGCTAGTCAGTTCCATAGAAAGGCTTGTATCTGTGTGTGGCCTTGTGGACAATAGCTGGCCCAACACACGGCCTTTAAAAAGCTCAACTGTACTAACAATACAGTGAGTGATGTGTTCACTGGTGTGTGTGTGAGCGATGAATAAAACCAGGCACTTATGTGATCACCTTGATGCTGTAAACCACTTTTCTTTGTTCTTTTTTTGCTTTGCAGGCTTTCCCTTGCATCTCAACAGGAATCTACGGTCAGTGTCTGTTTACACCCATTTAAACTACACAAGAACAAACACACTTATCCACTCACTTGTATGAGAGAGAGGTTTATTTTTTATCTTTCCTCGAGTGTTTATTGCTGCTGCAGGGCTTTTGGCTTTAAGTGGCACTGTCCTCCATTTGGTCTGGATTGCTCTGTTTTCATCATGGGCTTGTTTCATTCTCTGTGTGACTGTATTAAACTGGTGTGGAGCCAGTATATGACACTTATCTGCTCCGGCCCAGAGGTGCTCCTCAGATTAAGGCCCAGGATTAAGAGCGTCAGATTAAGATAGATTAGGCCAACGATTGTGTCATATTGAAAGTAATCCCTCTTCACGCTGGGAGGAGAAGGACATAAGGATGGCAGTTTGAACTCTCCCTGGGGTGCACTGTGGGGTTTGGGCCAGTATTTGATACTTTTCCAAACAGAAAGGCCAATGTTGTAATTGATTCAAGTGTCTCCTACACAGTATGTATCTAGGATTCTCTGTATTAAACAGTCCTTTAATAACACCTAAAGCAATTGGCTCTGTGCACAACAGCGACTGGCAACTGCAGCATCTCTACTTCCTGTCCAATTCTGTCTTTGAGGTTTTTGCTGAGTCGCACTAATATTAATGAACATTTAACAATAAGACAATGGACAGTGACTTGAGGGTGCATGTCTCTGACAACATGTTAAAGACTAAACAAATGAGGTGAAGGTTTCATTGGAGGTCACTGCATTTACAAAGGGAGGTGTTTGTGTCTCAGTGTTAATGCTCATTTTGAGGCATAGCAAATATATATATAAAAAAAAATACAAACTGAAATAATCTACATATAAAAACAATCAGTTAGTCTTTACATTAATCAATTTAAATTTTAATAGGTTGTTTATTTTATATTTTGTGCTTTTAATAAAAGTTGGCATTAGCTTTGAGACACTGAGCTTTTTGCACAGAGCCTATTGTTACATTCTTTTGAAAGTGTCTTAAGAATATGTTCGTAAATATTATGGTCTGTGAATAGGACAAACAGTTATAACCTATCCCATCAGAAAAGATCAAATGCTCATATGTATATTCATAGTTATGCTGCAGTCCCCTGTAGTCCTCTGCGTGCCCCACTTCCCCTAGACTATATAGCTAAGTGTCACATTTGTACATCCTATCACAGATGTGCATGGTCACATTATCAAATGTCTGTTCTAGGGGATCATTCTAAGATGAGCTTTCAACACAATTTCTATCGAAAGTGTTTTAGCAGTAAATTGCCAGTTAAGTTGAATTGCTAACAGCAGTGTTAATGGGGGCTCGGAAGGATTTTTCTATGAACAATATTTGGCTTGCAAAGGAAAGGCAATTTTCACTTGTTTTCCACCATGTAATATAGCGCTTATAAACCATAATGGGCCCAGTTTGGATTGTTACATCACATTTCAGAAATGCAAACAGTGCCTGTGTGTATTTTTGTTGCTAACACAAAACATTTAGGTTAATTTGCACCCTTCTGAGGGTTGTGCCTTTGGACAACCCTCACATCCTACTTGCTGTAATTGCAGCAATGAAGCAGCAAGCGTCTGATTGGACTGAACACTATGGCGCGACATTGCCTTGGAAATGCGTTTTTTTTTTCTTTCTTTCTGTATTTTTTGTGTGAACTGTTGGTTGAAAGTCTATTATATGATTAGAGGTGGGTTCAATTCCAAGACTAAATGGAGCCTTTGTGTGGAGTTTGCCTGTTCATTCTGTGTCTGGGTAGCGAAATCCTGGTGGTCTGGATTCCTACTCTGGATGCACCCTCCAGTCCTCCAGTCAGAACCTGGTTATAGTACTGAAAAACAGATTTGAAACTCGGGGGGACCTGTCCTTTAAGGCTGTGGCCCCAAAATGATGAAATGCCCTGCCCTTTTCTGGGATTCTGGGATTCAGCTGAAGACACTCCTGTTTAGAAAAGCTTTTGGTTGAGTCCTATTATTTTATTCTTTACTTGTGTAATAGTTCTCTGTAAAGCACTGTGTGAAAAGTGCTGTATAAATAAAGATTACTTACATGCTTACTAGGTACTCCTTACCATGATCCCAAAGGTCAAAATCTGGTAAAAGGCCCCTGGGCGCTATACTGCATTTGCTTACTGCTCTTTGAAGGATGAGTTAAATACATAGCACATTTATTTTTTTTGTGTATGCATAAACAATGGAATATGTAACCTGCATTACAGCAATTGTCTGAAGTAAAAACAATGGCTTTAAGATAAAACAGTTGTGTTATTGTGGTAAGAGATTTATAGTGCTGTGTATGTAGATTTCCTCACCCCTACAATGGAATAAGGCGAGACTATTGTTGTAGTAAGCAAAGATGCAGCATAAACCATGTGAGGACATGAGTGTGCATATTGTCTCCCCTTGTTTGATTTGTTGTGTGCTGTCAGTGCAGGATATCCACCGGAGCAGGCCGTGCATGAGGCATTAGCCACTGTGAGGGATTTTCTGGATGAGCACCATGAACAGGTGTGTATTTCTGTGCACGTTTCAAACATCCATCTCCTCCAGGTATTCTTCCTCTCACACAGCTGCTGTTGTTTTTTTTGTTTTTTTTTTCTGGGGAGAGAGAGAAAAGGGGCTGTATGGAGACACACACATGCACAAACATACATTGAAATGCACACAGACTCCTTGTTCAAGTTGTGGCTCTCATGCTCATGGCCAAGTCTGTGTTTTAATTGGCTCCTTGCGGGACTAAGCCCAACTCACACAAACACATGCTTGTCTCTCTAGAGAAAGCAAGCGGAGAAAAGACAAAATGATGGAATAGATGACTGGAGGGGAAGCCAGCGCTGAAGAACAAAGAGGAAACTTTCCAATCAGACGACTACATCCTTAAAACTCTCCTCCTCGACTTCTAAGACCTCCTCCCAGTCCTCTCTCCCTCTCTCCTTCTGTCTTTAGGCAGCATACTGTACCACCTCCCATAGAGCCTGTTGATAATGTTATTGTTAGCCTTGGTCTCATGAGTCTATGCAGCAATACTAGGCGGATGATGCCATCAGCCATGCAGTGTTCAGCAAACAAATGCTTGCACAAAACACATCCCGCTGTAGAGGACGTGCCCTCAAAAGTGCTGGAAATGAGAGCGCCACTTTTGTTTACACACAAAATGCTCCAGTGTGTTTTAAAGAGAGAGATGTTT
Organism: Periophthalmus magnuspinnatus; assembly: GCF_009829125.3. Taxonomy (NCBI): domain Eukaryota; kingdom Metazoa; phylum Chordata; class Actinopteri; order Gobiiformes; family Gobiidae; genus Periophthalmus; species Periophthalmus magnuspinnatus. The sequence goes on along the minus strand of NC_047135.1, from coordinate 31,187,966 downwards.
TATTGTAAACTCCAGAGATGGACAGACCGGAGTGTGTTTGCTGTGAGAGTGTACACCAGAGAAGAGCCTTTATTGTCAAACCACTGATTGTTTATAGTTCATATTGTTGGATTACTGAAGTCCTGAACTCCCTAGTGCTGAAATTCAAATTAAAATTTGCACACGCTGTGAGCCACACAATAACCTCAAACAGCACAGAGCTGTAGTGCCAACAGTCTTCATTATCTACAATAATAAAAATATGAATGATTTATTCATGAAACCAAAAAAAATAAAATGACCAGGCTCCTCACAAATATCTAGTCAATACACCAGGCACTCAGAATGATTATATTTTACAATGTCATTATCAGTCATTGTCACATAAGGACTTTTATCTCAGCGTTGCCTAAACTGAACCTCATACTGCATAATTAAAAATACGCCAAGATACAGGTTAATATATGAAACAGCTGTCCAGAAATAAATACATTCATTTCTAGCCATCTCATATTCAATTCAACATTTCGGAGGGCCTCTCAACTGTCAAAATCCACCTCTACTGCTGTGGAGAGGGATGCCATTTTGCCATTTTAATTTGAATGTAGCTGGCTGCAAAATGGTAGAAGTGTAGCCTAATCCAACACGGTTTTACACATCCAAATCCAGCCCAGGGGATGTAGTTACGAACCGCACATTCCTATGTCTTTGCTTGTCTCTATTTCCTGATGAAGCTCAGTAATTGTCCAGAAGCCAAGGCGGAGATGAGGGCAAGCTGGCTGTTGTGCATGTCTTCCTCCCACACCACACACAAAGTGATAGCAACTGCCGGGCAATAAATTACACTGACTCACAGCAAACAGAAAAATCTAACCCATTGTAGAGACATTAGGCTGATAAAATAAGAGGATACAGTGGAGTTTTACCCAGTGTAACGATTGCACACTAACTTTTATCATCAGCCTGCAATGAGATGTCCAGTATTTACAATGTAAATATACTGTGGACAGAAGCGCTAGTGCATAAAAAGTGTTTATTGTTGCACAATAACTGCACTCACTTGGTCAGTGTCTTAATATTATTTGAAATCTATTATCTTTACGAGTTTAGTTTGTGCGGTGGGAGCCCACTGCTGTGTTTTCTACTGAAATAAGGAGGGAATAAGGGGCCTATTGCCGTACAGTGTGCTCTGACTACATGTAACAAGGCCAGGCTGTCCTAAAACTAGTTCATATGAAATCATTGTACATCTGTCTCTGTCCTCTTCCATGGATAAAGATGCTGTTACTTCTAAAGCACTTTGTCCCCACTGCTACAATAGCCTCTATGTCATAATCATAATGGGATGCTAATAGCTAACTAATGGAGTGATGCATTAGGCGCATTCTCTGTTACGTGTTGTACAGTGAGCCTCTGTATTACATTGTTCCCTCACTGTGGCTGCTTATTGCATCTGCTGCTAATAAAATGTCATTTGTGTGTGTTTCAGATGGACAGAGTCATCTTCTGCGTCTTCCTACCGACAGATAAGGACTTATACCTGTACAACCTCCCGCTGTACTTTCCCGCTGGCGAGTGCTCTCTCTATTCATACTTTCAACTCTACTCAATTAGGTTACTGCCAGAGTGGGGCGATAAACAGCATGTCAACATCTCTGCTATTTGCACATGCTCCTCATTCACAAATATGAGGTCATTAGAAAAATCTAGTGTCAAAACCCCTGACTGGGTTTAATTACATCTAAAGCTTCAATACATCAATGACCTTTTTCAATTTAATCACATTTAACTAGACCTTATGAAATTTGTATGGTTTTAGCCCATTTATTTTCTCGACAAATTAGGCTTAAAAGGATATATGGTATAAAGAACAAATAGATATGACAAAAACTGTATTGTTCAGGTATTATGACCACCTGCCACGTGTGAATTAGCACAGCACCTTTCTATCAGAATCACCATCACGTTTGTGCATTTGGAATAACTGTTGAAAGGGTCGGACTCCACTGTTTCCGGTTCACCACTCTTTCTCCTTTCACCACTTACACTGCACTACAGACTTTGAGAGCAAAATTACAAGGTAACGCAGTATGTCCCCATCACATGTGCAGTAGTGAAATAATGAGTTACTAATGAAAACACTATATTAGATTTCACATATTATAGCTTTATTAGTTTTCACACATTTAGGTAGGTTCTTAATGTGATTTTTAAAATGTGCGTGGCCTTGAAAAAAACACAAAGGGACGTTGGGTAAGAGATGAGGCATGTGTTTAATATTTAACCCACAACTCCATTGCTACATTCAGTTATGCCCATTGTGGTTTCCAAAATACACCTAAAATAAATTAAAACTGAAATTTGTTCCAAAATAGATTCTGTGTGAAATATTTGTATTTTTAATTGTGTTTGTAGTAAGCCATGTGTTTCTTTTTCATGCTCCTTCAGAATGAAGTGCAGAGAGGTGGTAATTGCACTAGAGGTAACAGCATGGTGTGCGGTGTATTCTTGGAAGAATAGTTATAGTTGTGCTGTATATAAAAATATACTCAGAATGAAACGTCAGTTTAAGATGAATATCTTCTTTAACAGGATTCAAACTACTCTATAATGGGCTTGTCCCATCGTTGCAGATTGACCTGGCTGGCTGATTAAAGTTTAGTAAATACGTAAATTTTGATGTGGCCCACAGCTTTGACATGATGACTTTGGCCATTCGTTTTGATTACAGTTGTGATTGATAGTGTTATAACGCCAAGCAGTCTGGGCCTCTATGCATGATCAGTCATTCACTCAATTATTCAAATTAGCTTTGGTATTACAACTGCTGCTTTAACCTCTAATGCCTTGTTTCACCACAACAATAAATCAAACTCACCTCTCTTAAAGGTTTTTAAAGGCATAGCACTGGACCATCTCATGCTGTGTCCGTAATAGTTCTCTCTCCTTTCTACTACTGTTATGGGTCTCCAAAACAATAAGAAAGTTAGCAAGTATATAATTTGTGAATTGAACCTCACGATAAACAGCAAAATGTTGGCCTTGTAAACAACTGTGGCCCTGATTTATGGCTGTTGAAGAATGCACTTTCAGAGTTTCATTTCCGAACAGATATAAATTCAAAACTTGAAAATCTTGAACCACTTTATGTTTGTCCTTAAAGATTCGAAAAATAACTCAACGTGTACTGCCATACAAGTAGGCCTAAATACTTCAAATATGTCAGCCATTTTAATGTAGTTTTAGTTGTTTTATTTGTTTGTCTTAACATATTTTGGAAAGGTTTTGTTTCCTTAGATTATAAGAATTGTATAGTCTGTTTGACATCTTGGTTGATTTTTTAAAGTGCATCATTAGCTCATTAGTTAGCTTGTTAGCATAAACAATACAGAAAGATTAAATGTGCCCAAGCCAGGTCCTCTTGTCTCTTTAGGTCTTAATAAGCTTAATTATAAACACTTAAGTTTCTTTTGCAGAGGCAAGAGCAACCAAACCTTTAATTATATAATACTGATACAATTAAACTGAGTGGAAACCATTATGTTTTTGCATGAATGAGGCCATTTAATTGCATGCTTTTAGAGTGCCTTTGAAATCCAAAAAAAAATGGGTGTCACAAAATTAATAGTGAGTTTGAATCCACTGGCCGCTACAGTCATAGCAAAGAAAGGATGTTTTAGATGTTTTAAACTGTGTCAAATTCTACCTCTGATACTCTTTTCTTAGAACCAGGGCAGGACTAAAATAACAACTTTTTCTGATGTTTGATGCTGCATCCAGGCTTAAAGTCCACACACTACACACTGTTAGGGCTTTTTTTTAAACTAACAAGCTACATATTGGTTTGTTGTTTTAAAAGCGTGCTAAAGTGTGGGGCAGATTAGGTTGCACTAGTTAGTTGGCAGGTCCTTACTGTTAGCTAAATCAGATTTATGCCTGTGTGGAGCAGAGTGCTACACAGGCAAACCTCCAAGTCTACCCCAATAAACCACCAGCTCAACCCCTTTGATGTGTGGCCTCATGTTCTGGTCCATTCTTGGGCTTGGAGTGACAAATCCTGGATAACAGAAGCCTTCAACGCAACCAAAAGCCAAAGTGCTAACACCCATTACATGTCCAGATTCAAATGTTTCTTGTTGGATATTTGAAAAATCTTTCTCTTTGTGCTCCCACAGATGCTGTTGTCAGGAGTAAACTGTGAGCGGAGTGGATTTGTCAGGTTTGGTTGCTGTGGATACACAACTCCAGCTCTCCCTCCTGTTTGCCTTCATTGCTGCAAATCAGAGCAGGAAGACATGTTCTTAAAAGAGGCTTTATTATGGTCATTTTGCAGATGTTGGTCCTTTTTTATTGTTTAGTTTTTTTTGTTAATGACTGAAGATGTAAGTGGTGTATTTGATCAGCAAGACACCGCATGAATTTATAATTTTTAAAGATAATTTGATTTCAGTTGTATAATCTGTAGAACTACTTTGAATGGTGAGAATGTGACTTGGAGTGTATTTGTGATCTTGATGAAGTTCCAAATAGCCATGAAAATTGTCTAAATTTGTACAATTAAATTTTGCCCCTAACCCTAACTCACATAACCTCAAACTGAAAATGTAGTTTGATTTTCACTCCGCAATACTTATTTTTTACAGTTTGGTTTCTGTCACAGCAAATGCTTCACCAAATGATTTTGCTTACAGAGATGGTGTTTGTGTATTCTAAAACCCTTGACTAATCTAAGTAAACATTAGCGTAGCATCTTCTGTTTGTCTCCAGTCGGCCATTGTTTTGTCTTCCACCTGGCTTCTACAGCTGTTTATATTGTTCATACATGTCCCATGCCATGTCCTGCCCACCTGGCACAGGGATACGTTCTGCCCAAACAACATGTAGCTGCTTCAGCTGCCACCTTTCCATCCATAGACAATCTATTGTGCTTTTAGTTAGTAAATAAATATATATATATGTATATAAAATAAATCTATTGCGCCGTTCTCGCCAAGCCCGTCTCCTCCTGCACCTGATTCTTTTTGCAAGCTCATTGCAACATGCCAGAATCAGACTGCTGCTGGAGACTAATCGGTTTGAAAAGCCCTTAACTTGTAATCGTGTGTCATTACTGTTTAGCTTTTGTGTTAAGCTCGAGGCGACCAGTGAATAATGTGTCTTGTGTGAGAGATGTGAATATTGAGATTCCTGTGTGCATGCAAGAGGCGATGACAAAAGCTTATTAAAACTAATCACACTCGGGCGTGTGGTGTGTATGAATTGATTATTTCTGTGGCTGCGAAACGAGACGGTGAGCATGTTGCCCCGGGGGACCACTCCACATGAATATTTGCCTCTTCCCTGTGTATTTATGTAAAGGAGAGGCAATAAGAGACGCATTGTAACCAGAGGTAGCACAACTCTGTCAGTGTTTTATTTGAAATATGAATGCACCTGTTCAAAATATCCCCCTCTTTATTTGCCTGTGCATCTTCCTGTCAGTGCTCACCATATGGCTCTCAGCAGCGCATCAGTATGGGATTTTAATTGTTTGTAGACATCACGTGGCGAAGAGCAGAGCACACATGTGGCTATGCACAAATCCAAATGAGTGTGTTTAGTGAGGCACCGTCCCGCCCAGTGACTTTCATCTGCCAACAACAATCTTTATTGATTCTGGACAATCTGCTGTGTTAGAAGAAGGAGGAGCTGGACGAAGGGAAAAACAAGAAAGAATATTGAGAGAAAAGACCCTCTTTTCTATAAAAGCATCTTCAGCCACAAAGGCTCTTTCCTCTCCTGAGCTCTTTGATTCCCCGCATGTCTGGGCCTCACTTCCTCGCTCTCCGGGATGTGAAAAAAGTAAACAGATGGTAGACCGAGATAGAGGAAGGATGTTCAAACTGAGAGAGTGAAAAGGAGCGGGTACTGAAAGAATCAATGTAGCCGCAAGGGGCAACAAGCCAGTCCCAAACCTGGATAATATGAAGACTCCTTAGAGAAAAGCTACGAAAACTGACGATCAATTGGTTTAATTAATCCCTGGCTGTTCTACAAATATTGATCAGTTATTTTCTATCCTAATGACAAGACATAAGAGGTTTCATTGATGAACTAGCTTCCGATTGATTATTTTCATAGAAAGGTTGTTGCTGTGTAATTACAGAGGAAACTTTTAGGTTTGTTCAATTTTGACAGTTTCTGTCACATCAAAATCCAGACACGCAGGGTCATTACTGTAGGTGATGTTCTATCCAGGTTTGGGCCAATGCCAAACCTGGATAGAACACTTTTTTTTGTCAGTTCATATACAGTGAGTTACAAAGGTTAATTAATTTGTTTGAATCTATTGTATTAGGTTAATATTAGCTGTCCAGTTCAAAGCCCAATCAACATGCAAGGCCATGCACAGCAGGCAGATGATTCGAAGAGGCAACCTCAAAGACATGAAAGAGAACAAAAGAATGGAGAGGGATGCAAAGGCTGATAAGTTAATTTAAAGGCGCAACGCTTTTTTAAAAATAGGCAGTAGACTGTGAAGACTCGCTCCAACCAGTCACTTTTCAGAGTAATGAGAGGAGAGACAAGGAACGAAAAGACAAGACTCATTATCCTACCAGCAATTTTCATCACTGTCCCGTCAGCAATCCCCCCCTTCCCAAAGCAACTCCCTCACCCCCCACCAGTCCCACCAGCCCTATAGCTTAGATTCCTCTTTGTTTGAGACATGACAGTTGAAGTCTAATTATGCAACCTGTTTCGTTAATGTAAAGGTGATCCCCTGACATTATCCTGAACCTATAGTAATATCGACAGTTGAATTCTGGGCCTTAGAATAACCAACTTCTGTAGGCTGTTTAGCAGAGGACAAAGCAGTGCGCTGGGGTTCTGCCTTGAGTGTAGTGTGTGTTTGGTAATGATTTTAGCCCAATTACTGCTGTAATCTGTTCCATTCCCTGCCGTCTAATAGTTTACTGCCTTGTCAACATTTTTCTTGGCACTTCAACATTTGTGTTGCTATTTTAGTTGTTCTTTCAGGAAGAAAAACTGAATCTACTTGCTATTTGTATTATCTGTCCCAATTGCCTTAACACTGTGTCATTAAATCCAAGCATTTTTACGCAGAGCTCCACTGTAGCCATTGAAAAACTCAAGGCAAGAAAAATTGGCGCTTTTACAGTTGCACTGAATGTTTATTATGATACCAACTCTGAAGGTTTAAACTGCTTATTGTGAAGCCAGGGCCACTGCACTTAACCATGCTGTGATGGGCTCATTTATTTACAGATGGTTTTGTTAGACGAAAAGCCAAGAAAATGTAGATTATTGAATCAAGAGAAATAATATGGTTCAGATCGCACAGCAGCAACCTTTGTTGAAAATGCCCTGGAAGGACTGTCATTCAATGAACGAAAGACTAGAGAATTACATAGTGTCGGCAAAATGTAAAAGACATCTTTATACTGATGCAATAGAACTCAAGGCAGACAGTCTGTGGTTAGTTCTAGGCCAAATAATGTATCTACTACTGAAACAACTCCAAGTGACCAATCTGCAACATGTGGAACGTCCACTCATCCTTGTTTTTCCAAACACCAACATTTTGTCTCCAACAGCAGTTCAATCGCACATGCAGTGACCTATGCAACATTGATTTCAGTAAATCTTTAAGCTCCAAGAACGATGCCGTGAGGCAATGTCTATTCTATTTTTCTCAATGCAAAAATGGTTGTAACTTGTTACGTTATTTGTAACAGTTTAATTTGAAAAAAACAAATGTGTTTTTGTCTATAGGCCAAAGTTCACCTGTGAACACCTGTTGCAGTGATTTTTCAGTCTGACCTTGTGATGTAAGGGCAGTTACGAGCTCACAGCTGTGGTGCCTGTCCTTCATGGAGCTTTTTGCAACATTTCAAGCTGATATGGCACGGAGCTGAAGTTAATGAGTTTTAAAACAAACTATTATGTGTATTTGGGTTATAATGTCAATTACAAAATGCATATTTAATTGTAGATTTACATCTGACTCATCTCACTTGAATTTGGAGGTGAAAATCACTGTGCAGAGGCAGAGTTGTTGTTTTTTTTGTTTCAACTACTTTAATATGCACACATCAACTTATAGTTAGTTTTGAAAACTAAAGTCTTGCAACAAGGCAAAACACCAGAGCTGTATGATCTTCAACTAACTCAGACCAGCCCCATTTAGGATGCTAGCCTAGAGCCTCATTTTAAATTATATTTTTTATCATAAAAAAGGTGAGCAAAAAAGTAAGGGAGCACTTTTTTGTTTCATCTTATGTAATTAAGATATTATCTTGAATTGATAAGATATTGCCTGACATGAATTGCGTCCCCATTTTTCAGTAATAGCTAAAACATTTTCTGTAGATAATTATATATTCTAAATGTAAATTGTGTTGCTTATGAACAATGCAGTCCAGCTTTTACAAATCAATTGTACATTGAGTTAAACATATGCCTGACATGGAAGAGTGAATTCAAAATAAGATGACCTTTTAGTTTAGGGACATGCTGTAGATTATCACAAATGTATGTGAAGATTCCAACATACATTATGCATCACTCTGTGCATTCATATCTCATGAATTATCAGGAATTAATGGGAGTTCAAGGTTGGTCCTTCATACATGATTTAACTAAGTGAAATCATCATAAAATAGGACTGAACCATATCAAACTTCACACAAAAAGTGTCCACCAAAGATCTTTATTTAGACTTAATTAACATTGTAGCCCCCACAATATAACAGTTTGCTCCAGCAGCTTTAAAGGGTAAAATTCAGACAAATCTGCAGAGGGAAAATTAGTGCACCTGAACAACCAACTACTATAATTCTGACGGTTTAGTTGCGTATGACTATGGCGTCATGATCAAATGTTAAGATTAAAGAGGACATATCTTGCATTTCAGGGAGTATTTAGTATTGATCTATAAAACAGGATATATTTTATATATAATAGGAACTGTAATATTAACCATTGACCTAAAACCGCTTAATAATAGGAACAGGTCCCTCGACTTCCTGTTCAAACCTGCAGAACTGAGTGGCATTTCACAATACCAAGCGGTGAATATTCATGTATGTGTTTTTGATTTAGAAATCTTTTTTTTTGTGTGTGTGTGTGTGTGTCATTTTTAGTCAATGTTTAACTCTACATGTATGACCCGGATTTTATTTTTAATTTTTTTAATGACAAAAAATTTATCAAATTTAACTCAAACTTTAACTCTGAGCACTCAAATGCAGATAGACTCATACAAGTTTAGTTTACATAAAGTGTCCCCTTTTGTGTTTTAAAGGGTCAGTTGTGTCATAGTTACTGTTCATACATAGACAACGCTGAGCCACACATTTCTTCATAATGCTCATATCAAACAAATATAATAAGTCTGAATTAGTTTAACTAAGTCTGACCACTTGGAAGTGATTCAATACCACAACATAAGAGCTCGCTGTGTGTAAATAGATGTTTTAAAGCTAGCACCTGTCAGTTTATTTCATTTTTTTGTATCAGTAGATGGCTGATGTGAAACCTGTCACCCCCTCCCCTTACTTGGCCTTTGTTCAGACACACTAACAGACAGCAGTAATATAGGCAGCATCTAGTGTTGTTATGTGAGAAAATAGATCCGGGTCGGCCAATGAAATTACAAATGGTAGTTTTAAGAAACGATTCACAACAAAACTAGAATTGTGCATTACAGTATTGTGTGCTCTGGCGATGGGCCGTGTGTGGTGATGTGTATGGATGAGGCTGTGATGGAGGAAAGCGAGAGAAGTGGGAGGGGGACCGATGTTTACGGGTGGGGGCTCGCCAGGCCAGTAAACTGCTTGTGAAATGAAAATGGCTCTTTAGCAGAATCCAGGACACTTGGGCGCTGCGCTGGATCAATGTCGCTGATTTACTGTCTGAAAGCCTGTCAGATGGAAACGAGCAAGGGAGAGAAGTTGGGGCTCGGAGGTAAGAAGAGTCCTTTAATGGAAGGAGAAAAGGGGGGATGAAGAGGGAAATTGTCCGTCAGAGTGACAGCGCGAGCGGGCCCAAATCAGAGGGATTGCTCCTCAAGTCCTTACAACCTCAGATACAAAATCAATCTGTCAGGGCGATGGGGAAGGCCAGTCTTGTTTTGTGCGGGGAATTGGTACGGCCATTTGGGGTAAAATCAATCGGCGACACATAAGACTTCGTAAATCCTTACTATCCTATGTAGGGAGGTATTGACAAGCAGGCCAGAGGATTGGGGCAGTACACAAATCTTTAACTTGCCCTGTCTGAACTGAATCCACAGATCAGTAGATCAAAATTATATAAATGTTGAACTTGGGCGTTGTCTGGAGCACAACATCAAAGCTGTGTGGTATATATGAGGTCGCATGAGTGAGTTAGCAGGTGCAGTCTTGAATCCCCATAGCCTTGTTTGTTTGGGAGGTGGAGGAGGAGTTATGAGGTTTTATTTTATTTTTGAGTGTTTAATGTATTAAAAGAGGCTGGGGTAATGAATTATAATCTTTAATGCAGAAACCGATCGATACAACCAGGAGCATAAATCAGCTTTTACTGAGAGCGTCAAAGTCCCTTAATACACTGGAGGAGAGAGAGTCAGTGCGAGGCGGAGGGGAGGGTGGCAGAGGGGTGTAGCATAGACAAACAGACCAACGGGACGGAGCTGCGATGATGAAATAGTGTAGTGGGGGTCTGTGGAGATGGATGGAGGCAGACGGAAGGGAAGTTATAGATGAAGAGACTCACCTTTGGGCTAACCTCATTGAGGAAAGAGCCCGGTGAAAGCATTGGGAACTTGACAGCTTTGTGAGGAGGTGAGGTTGAGGGGTCAGCCGGTATGTGCACAACTAGTTATTTTTTCAGCTTTTGTATTGTTCGCCCCCTCACAACAATCCCCTTAATCTCCTCTAAAGCCTGGGGCAAAATATAATTAATTGAGTTACACCAAAACTTCTGATCAGAAATCACCCATCAACCCCTCGTCTGGGCTCTGTGAGGATAAGGGCCCGAAAACAATCCCAGAATTATAACTTTGCCTTAGTGAGTTTGCTCTTGTACCAGATGCAAATAGATTTACTCAATTTGAATTCACAAGACTCATTTATCTCAACTAAATCTAATGCATCACATTTAGGATGCCATGGCCGTCCTGTTGGTTCACTTAAGTGGTTGAACTGAGGTTTTACTCACTAGAGGCTCTTTAGTGAGACACAGGCATTAAAATTTGATAGCTCGAGAGGAAACTAAGGGAAGAGAAAAACACACTTGGATTGTGAAAGTTCGCACACAGTATACATGAGAGACTGGAAAACAAATGTGTAGTGAGTGGTTAGGGTTTCACAGGTGCTCAATAATTAAATAGAAGAGAGCCCTGTATCTAAACAACAAATGAGGCAAGGCATCCATCAATCATTCTCAACACTTCAGGGTTTAGAGATGGAGATGACACTTAATCGCTCATGTTTTTGCATGATTTCCAAATGCTTGTTATTCTCACTAGGATAAAGCTTTCCAGCACAATATTATAATTTGTGCAAGACAACTGAATAAATTAGGGTCAAAAAAGGCAACCGTGGTCTTTTTTCTTTCATTTCAAGAAAATACCTTGTGGAATTATATGTTTTAGAGAGATATCAAAATGGTAACTGAAGTGTGCCCTCATAGAAACAACTACGCTAGCCCCCTAAGCTGGGGCCCTGCATGTCTTGGAGCCTAAGGGCATGGGATTGTTGCGATGCGCTCATAATAAGCCTCTGAGTGACTGGCAGAACCAATATCTTGCTATCGCTCTGCCCTGTGCTCATTCATGCGCCTCTGCGTGCACGCCCTGTCATGCATCTCAATTCAACAAAACACAATGTTCAGAGCTGCAAAAAAGAGAGCACAGCTTTTTGATTAATGTCACCATGACAACTACATAATTCATGAATTGTATTAGCAGCGTGTTTGTCATTCAAATCAAAATTCAGGCTGTGAAGCTTGAGGAAAAACTGCAGTTGTCTCCTGTAAACTGTATTGCAGGCTCAGTAAGAATAAGATATGACCCCTGCCCGTCTGGATATGCTGATGTATTGGCTCCTAATCTCTCACATAGGAGCTTCGCCTGTCTTCTAAGAGCATCCTTTTAGCTCCACAGTGAACTCTCAGGTCTGCTCATTTGGAAAGCTGCATGCTAATTCCCCTTCATCCTCGGTCTGAGCGTGTGCGAGGCTGTGTACGGTGGCACCAGTCCTCACAACTCCACACTGACACCATTTGGTACAACAGTGAAACCAGCGGAGAGGCATCTCATTAAGGCACTAAAGGAGATCAATTGCCATCAGATCAGTGACAGGATTAAAACAAGAAGCCTAAAATGGATTTTTCAACCATATGTGAGCCAGATGGCTGCTTTCTCCATATTTATCCTCGTATATGCCATCCACATTCACGGAGTCAAGAACGTGAGTTTCCCACATTTTTTTCGTCCAAGGCTTTGAAGAAAAAGCTCTCATATATATATATATATAATTTTTTTTTACTTTTAGATGCAATATTAGTCATTTGAGTACCACGCTTTTACCTTTAAGTGCAGCTCTTAAGTGTGACAAGATATATATTTTTTCATCTAAAGCAAGTGATGAGACAGAACAGGGCATCAGCAGACATTTCAGATAATCCTGTAAGTTTTAAGAGGAGAAGACAGTGCACAGTTGGCACCGAACCTTGATGTTTTTAAGTCAAATTTGCATCAGCAGTCTATCCAAAACAATAAGGCTGCATAGGATTGTTATGAAGGTGGATGGATTTTTAATAAAGACATATTCTCTTAAACCAGACTAAAACACTAAAGATACATACTAATTTATGTAATTTAATACATTTATCTCTTATACAATATACATTTATCTGTCCAATACAAATAATTGTCAACAGACATGCAATTTATTTTTTATGCAATTTAAATAAAAACTCTTTATAACTTGTGCTGTCCCTCATGCTTTGTCCCCTTCACCATTTCCCTCTTCTGCCTCCACACTGTTCTGACAGGACAGAGGTGAGTCAGTGTTTGGTGGAGTCCCCCCTCTCTCCCCCTCCCACAGCACTCGGGAAGTACGTGGACTGGAGCCCAAACGGAGGCGAGGTGGGGGCTTGTTGTCTCCAGGACTAAAGGACTGAGACATAGACCCACCACGCGCCAGTCCCATGCCCCACCCGTGACGAGATCCCAGTTTACGGCGCCCTCCAGAGCCAGAGCGTACCACTGCGGATCCTGTCAGTGGAGAGCCAGGTTCTGCTGGGGGCGAGGCCTTCCTCAAGGGGGACGGAGACACAGGAGCACTGCGTGGGTCTGTCACTACAGGAGAGAGAGCATACTTTAGCGTATTTAATGGTTATAGTGTAATCCATCCAACACTTTTCAATTTGTCTTAAACTGTATTAAAATATTTGTTTTTATTCTGCTGACAAAAGTTGCCCTTAAGATCCCAGTACTATGCCCTGTCTTTGTTTGTCTCTGCGTTTGAGCAGTGATGTTATGTGCAAGACAAATTCTTGCCTGAATCTAATATTATTATTATATTAATAATTTAATTAATATTCAGTGATATACAATAAAATTATTAGTAATCTCTTGTAAGTGTAATTAGTAAGCCTCAAATAATAATGCATGCTATGGTGTTAAAAGTAGCTGAAAATGAAACCATGCTATTATGCACTTTTCAACATGTGGTTAGCAGAGAATGGCAGGAACATTTAGCACTTCTGGGATGGAACTGAGTAGAGCAGTGCTATCAACAGTGACCACACTTGGTAGTCATGAGTAGATTTGTATGCATGCCCGTAGCCTCCCTTGATGGGGTGAGCGTATCTTTGAGAAAGTGTTTGTGTGTGTGCTCTCACTGGGTTGAGCTGTTTGTGAGTCAGATGTAAATTCATTGCTGTCGGCCAGGTTCTCCACACTGCCTGCAGCGGTGAAGAGGGCGCGGCCCTCCCTTCCTCCTCCTCCCCGGGGTTTGATTAGCTTCTTCATCCTGTCTGCAATCCAGTTAGATTTCCTTTGAGGACACAGAGGACACATACTATTTACTAAAAAGGATGGGAGTTAAAGAACACAAGCACACATTAGGAACTCAACATTTACAGTAGTTGTAGGTTAAGCATCAATAGCTCAATTTTTTTGATTAAAGAACAGGTGTTTCGGTGTTTTTGTTCAAAAACTCAATGTTTTTAAATTATGCTTAGTGTCTTGTGTTAGTCTATTTTTCCCTTCTACAATCAGAATGCTGACGACCTGCCCCATTGGTCTGCACACCTGTCTATATATTTACAAGAAATATTTGTGTTACTTTTACATGGAAGAATTTTGCAGTATGTTATTTTTAAATTTCAAGATCAAACTAAATATAGAATATATAGTGTTTTCCAACCAACTCCCTCCAGTGCATAACTAAAGTAATTAACAATGCGTAAACAAAGAAATAAGACCACATTTTGCATAGTACTTGGCTTTATTGCCCGGAGGCTGCATGCTGGGCTCAAGGACTCGATACTGGTCCATAATCTTCTCCACCAACTTCTGCTTCTCTCGTCGAAGCTCGCTGAGTTTCTCTCTGAAGGAAAACCATGAGAGAAATGAGAACAAAGCCACTACAAGGTGAAACCAGCAAAAGAAAGAGCTGAGTGGGAAGAAGCTGTTTCAAATTCATTCATTCATTTCATGCATTTATCATCAGGGCATCTCTGAGAAGATTACTGCTGTAGAGAGAATGTAACAATGCTTATAGTGAGAGCTGAGCCTGATCCTGTTAAAGTGAGGTAACAAATCAAGTCTTTTCAAAGTCAGAGCCAGAGATTATTGCTTGATTATTGCTATTTCACATTGGGAACAGATCTTTGATTTATCAAATGAACTCTTTTGTAAAATTACGTTTTAAATTATCCTCTGCCATGCGTATTTTAGCAAGTGAGAATATTTTCAATAGGTTTGGTATATCCTACAATCTCAAAAAATTACATGAATATACTGAACAATTCAACAATGGTGCCAAAACACTTGCTCATAGTTTCGTTTAGCTTTAATTAGAACAAAAACTTGCCAAAAATGATTATGTGTGATATTCATATACAGTAATATTCCAAATTGGACATCTGCTGGCTGTGTTACGGCGTTGTCAGCACTAATATTCATAACTTAATAGAGCTCACATGTTCAAAATTGTAAACAGGAAGTTACAGTTACTTAAAAAGTGTAATCACACCACATGCTTGTATTTATCTGAATCAGAAGTGTGATGTTGGTGTGTTTTGTATTTGGTACCACCCATGGACTTTCATAACAACCATCATATTATTTCTTAGTTATGGCAAAAAATAAACAAAGGAACAGCCTACAAAATTACACTTTACTCTTTGTTTTGTTAATTTAATGTGAACGCTGTGCTGCTGATTTTAAGTACAATAGGATATTTGCATTTAGAGCATTTGGTGGTAAATTACAGTATTTATCAACAATGAGGTTATGCTCTTAAGATGAGAAATGATAATGTGTGTTTTATTATATTGTTTATTGTATTAGTAGTAGGTTGTCTGTACTTACTGGTATTCCTTCTGCTCGGAGTAGTGCTGATCGCGGCGCTCCAGACTCTGCTCCAGCAAAGCCCGGTTCTCCTTGAAAAGGTTCTGGTTCTGCTCAGCCAGATGACGGTTTTCTTCCTCCATGTTTCCTTTCAGTTGGGTCAACAACTAGAAAATCACACATTACTGTAAATATCAATACAACCTACCATTAATGTCTAAATAATATGTGTATATCACTGTTTTGTACTGTTATTTTTAATACTTTTATCATAATGTTATCTTGTACACATTTTGATTATATGTATTTTCTTGCTTTTTGTACTTTGTTCAGTGTATTGTATCTACCATACTGTGTTTACTACCCAACAGGCTTTGGTGCTATATTTCTTCTATTCGTTCAAACTTTGCAGAGTGTAGCTGAAAAAGAGTAAATATATTCATGCTAGATATACCACATAGCAGCTAAGAAGCAAGAAATATTTAAATCCATATAGACTGTACTGCACAGATAATGCAACTTCATCCAATTATTTTACCTTTGTTGTCAAAGTTACACAAAGCTGAGCCCATTTAGGCAGCACTGCGACAGCAGGGATAATGGTAACGTCTTTAATAGGTCTGACCATTTCCCTTTTAATAAGATCGCTCTGTTACAGGCTCAGAGAGTATGACTGATTACTCACTGTACTCTCTTATAAAGAGATGAAAAACACATGAATATACTGCCAACTGAAACTCACAGTGCTGAATATAATAATATAAGAGCTTATAATAATATAAGTGAAATCATACTTTCACCTATTCTCCAGCCTAATTATATTGGCTATTTTTATTTCTTTGTGTTTTTATTATAAAAGCAGTGTGCAAGTCCGTCTACAGAAGAGCAGTGACTCATGGGATTCTATTTACAGCAATTAGGATTTAGCCACAGCTGTAACTGTGAGCTGTGTCTGTGTGACTGTGTCAGACCTGGAATTGGCTGGTTAGCCTGGCGTAGCTAATGTCCAGACTTTGGTGCGTTTCCCTCAGGGTGCTCAGTTCCCCCTCCAGGCGGGTCTTTTCCAGCTGGGAGGTGCTCAGCTCCCCCCTCAGCACCGAGCCCTGGGCCAGCAGCTCGGCTTGGGACGCCAGCCACTCCTTCTGCTGGGCCTGCAGCCTGTAACAGCCACACGCATGAGCTACACTCATCTGTAATTGTTAGGTGACCCGTGCAGGACTCCATCCCCTCATTAGTTAAGTGCGCTCTAACTAAAACCCATTATTAAGTAATATACAGTATGAGGAGTACCATCATCAAAGCAAATGTTACGGAAGAATACAAGAGCATATTTGAAATAACTCAATAGGTTTAAATGTGTGCAGTCATTCTATCTCGTTTTTTGGTAACAGATGTTGCAATAAGAGGAAGATTTATGTTACTGTAAACCTATAACATATATATTTTTTTTTATAATAAAAGAGGATATTTGAATTATAAAGCGTAATGTAATATTGTCTGTATTTTTTAGACTATACCACTGAAATATTTCAGACAGTATTAGTTGTGGTTTTTTTTTATGTTCAGGCCATGAACTGCTATTGGATTCACTGCAAATACATCTATAGTCAATAACATGAAGACAATTAATACATTTGCTAAACTCCTGTTTTTTTTTACATTGAGACACAGGATTGCTGCAAAACCATAAATCACATTTGCATTCAAATGTGTTTTATGTTTCCTGTTTCAAAGAGAGGCTCCTCCACATTTAAATAAGCATGAATGCATAGAGGAGTCAAGTGAACGGATGATCTCATCCTCTGAATGTAATGCTAAACAAAGTGCCTGGCAGAACGGAGCTGTTACCTCTCATTGTCTTCTCTCAGTCGCTCCAGCTCACGCTGTCTCTCCATTTGGTTTTGGGCTCCTGCCTCCATTTCTACTCGCAAAAGATCCACTTCCCGTTCTCTGTCCTCGAGTTGGGCTTTTCTCTCAAGAAGTTCTTTGTACCTTTAAATTTTAGAAAGAAAACAAAGATAATCTTGTTTCTAATTTAAAATTTCACAAAACAACCACTAAAGTATTTTCCCTATGTTTACCTACCTGCACTCTAACTCCCTGTGCTGGGCCTCCAGGCTGCGGGAGCTACTGCGGAGCTGTGAATGTTTCTCCAGCAGCTCCTCCAGCTCCAGCTCCTGCCTCTGCTGTAGGGCTGTGAGCCGCTCATGGTCCCGTCTCAGAGCCTCCACTCGGGCCTGGGACTCCTCACGCTCCCTCGCCCAAACCTTTGACTCTGCTTCCAGTGCTGCGCACTGGGCTTTGACCTCACTACACTGTGCCAGTGATGCTGCATGCTGGGAATTCAACGAGGCTTGTTCAATCTGTGTAACAGAAATCAATTTATATTTTGAATAAATGTAAAGAAAGCTTATGTTACCTATCTATTACATACTTAAATACAAGTGCTATGTAGTAACAGAAAAAGTCTTGGTTAACAAGCAGTTATACATGTCTCCATGTATTGTGCAAATACATCTTGTGCCAACAACATGCTGGTCATCTGAGCTACTATGTGCTTTCTTTCACCTGTAGCTGTGTGTTGAGACCCTGTAATCGGGTGCAGGAGTCCTGTAGACTAAGGGAGTGACGCCGCAGAGCCTCCAGCTGGTCCTTGAGGTGCTCACAGGCCTCCTGAGACTGAGACAGACGGGACAACAAGGCCTCCTGACCTGCGACTGCCACTGCTTTCTGAGACAAATAGAAATGAGAAAAATATTTTTTAAGTAATTTTGCTTCAAACTGCCTTTGCACCACAAATGAAAAAGGCTGATTAGGTGCATTTCGTGGCATCTACAAAGTAAGTCATTACTTTATGTTACTACTTCACTGTAAAGAAGATGTCTGTGTAATCCTTCAGTTGCCCAGGCCACCTACTTCACTGTATTTTCTTATGAAAGAGAAGAGGCCCACTAAAATAGAGCAGAATCTTTCAATATACTTTTAGTTCAGTTTTAGACCTTCCAAAACTCTCCAAACTGGGTTCAGAGGCCTGCGGTTTCTTGTTTGCGCTTTTACAGTTTTTCATTGTTATATTTATTTTTCATGCTCTCACGTGTGCCAATTGATCAGCCAGCTAAGAACACACTGGCCCTCTATGAAGAGAACCCGGACACGCTTTAAGACTGTTAACATGGAGGCTGGTGAGTACCTGCACTGAATGAAACTCGTGACCTTGGTAACACGTACAGCCTGATGGTGGAGTTGTGTGTGTGTGTTTTAGATGGAGAGAGGAGTGCAAGAGAAGCAGAGCAGATAAGGAAGATTAACAGTAGCCGAGGTGACATTATAAAACCTGATGACTGCAGATAAGGCCCAAGTTCTGGGAATAAAGTGCTATACTTTGTAGACCTGCGTGAGTTGATAGTCACTGAGAATCCCAAGAGCAAGAAATTCAATATAATAAAATTGTCTCCCTTTCACAAAAAGCATCATCAAGTCACCCAGTTTCACCCTGTCGACAGCAACTAAACTCTACAGAGACATATACATCTATAAATATCGTATATTGACAAATACAGACCTCTCGTTCCAGTTCAGTGAGGCTTGCTTTCAGCTGCCTCACAGTCTCTTCTGTCTCATGCCTGTTGCGGTTCACATCAGTATATCTGCTAGATTCATGTGATTGATCCATCGCTGACTTCTCCTTCGTCTCTGGCTCGCTAACTCCTGTTCTGTTTACTGAAGAATTGTCCTCTTCGTCTGCAATTCTCTTCTTCTTTTCCAATTCAAACAGACTTTCCATTTTCTTGAGATCACATGAAAGGATACCTATTCTCTGCTGGGATTGGTCAAGTGACTCTTTTGACATTTTCAGGCCAGCCTCAGCCTTTTGGAGCTTGTTGTTCAAATGCTCAGTTTCAGTGGAAAGAGTTTGACAACGCATCTGCTCTTTTGCCAGGTCCTGGAACAAAATAGAGATTGAGTTTAGAAATAAATATATTTGAAACAGTAATAACCTAAAATATTACTAAATTACAAGTACATCTTGACCTTGCTTCCAAAGATAAATATAGTTGCTGCAGTTTTCAAGGAAAGATCTGTAAATATACTCATGTATCATTCTTTACTAGCTTTGAATGAGTGTTATATAGTTTTATTGTATGTCTTCTATGAGCTGTTCAATATGGCTTAAGGCTAGTAAGAGCTCTCACCATGGAAACTAAATCACAGTGAAAACAGTTAGGAGGGAAAATTAGTTTCAGCCACTATTTATTTTTAATATAAATCCTACAAATAGACAGTTTATATTTTAACCATATTTTTATTTGTCAAAATCACAGGGTACATTGATGTGTGACTCGGGTCTTCTGCAGAGCTTGTATACACCACTCATGATGACTAAACCACAAAACACACCTGGGACAGCGTGCTAATCTGGGCCTGTGCCTGTGCATACTGCTCCTGCAGCTGCTGCCTCTCCGCCTCAGAGCGGCTCAAACCAAAGCCCAGCTCCTTCTCTGAGTCCTGGAGCCGAGTGCAGAGCTCCTGTGATTCAGACAGCTGCCGACAAACACGCCTGGCAACATTAAAAGACAATACAGGTCACAACAGGTTAAATGTGTTTTTTGGGGACTAAAATATGCACACACAATTTACGAGGATCTGCCTCATATAACAAGCTCCAATTATGTAAAATCTGTGTGTGTGTGGGGGGGGGGGGTGTGGGTGTGTGTGTGTGTGTGTGTGTGTGAGAGAGAGAGAGAGAGAAGAGAGACTGTGTTTGAACGTCTGGTAAGGTGGTTGGGTGGGAGGGCATGTGGGATTGTAATTTTATTTTTGCCTGATCATAACTTCCTCTAATGGCCCAGGTTTGAATTTAAAAACTGTTAGTAATCGTATCAACAGAACAGTGTTATTGAGCTGCCAGAGGATGATATACTTATGCTCAGTCTCCACAGCTCGGGCCCTCTGGTGGCTGCTCTCCAGGGTGAGGGTGGTGCTCTCCAGTTGTTGCCTTAATCTCGTCACTTCCCTTTCCTTCTGCCTCGCCTCTTTATGAAGACCATCGAGCTCGGCCTGAAGAGTGTCCTTTTCTTGCTCCAGACGAGAGACCTCCAGCAGTGCCTGGTCTTTGGCTTTGGTCAGTGTTTCGGCCTCTGAAGTGGCCTCCCGAAGCTCCACCTCCAACTCCTCCTCCCGCCGCCGACAGGTATCTAGACTCCGACCCTGAGACTCGAGCTCCAAACGCAGGGTCTGAATGGTGAGCTCTAACTGGTCACTCTAGATAAAGAATGAAAGAAAAATAATAATAAAGAATTGTACTTTTTTTTTTTATTATTCCAAGCATCATATCTTTGGCTGCATATTTATCATTCTAACCTAGTACTGAACCTCCATAAAACAATTACATAGACATTTTCCAAAGGGAAATTTTAGATTCAAATCTGTAGCTAACCCTGGTGCCATTGTGCCCTGATATAAATATATATAGTTTAAGTTAAGCATAAGTATAAATATACACAGCAGTTAAGTCATCCCACACAGTTAAGGTAGGCAGGAGAACTGTGCAAAAAGGCGAGCTGTAATTCTCTGTTTGCTATGAGGCCCTGCGGGGAGAGGTTTGCACTTCATGTTCCATTTAACATACGCTGCTGGAGTTTTCATTATTTCTGGCTTTTTAATCTGGTCATGGAACACAAAGACTTCCTCTCGGTCACAACAAACTATTCTGTTTCACAAGAGTGCAACATGTTGAAATGGGCATATTTCTATTTGCCGCTGACTGTGCTGCTCCAGTGTAAAATTATATTATTCATACAACAAAATGGTGACACAGTAAATCTGCTCTGAGACTTTGTACTTTACAGTGTTAAGAAATGATAAAAGGAAGACTCAACTTTTAAACTCTTATAATGAGCACAATTATTCAGGTTGAGTGGCCACATACTGCACAGGCAAGTTTTTCTTTTAAAAACATGTTTGAAGCAACGTAGCCTTTGAAATTTGTGTGAAGAAAATAGTTATCACATAGTTAATATTCAAATTTATCTAATGTGAGTGAGAATAATTGTTTTGATATGTACAGAAGCATTTGATCCATTAACACCTTGTCTAAAATGTATCTTTTTTTTTTTTTTTTATTATTAATTGGGGTAATTATACTTGGTTTTTGTCAGAGTAAAATTAAAAATATTATAGATGACTCCTGACTGTGATGAATTCATAAATCCATTTAATGGTATTTCTTTAGTGCTGACTTTTGCACTGTTCTTTTCCTTAGCTGGCAATTTCTCAGATGTCAGGAGATTTTACTGCAAATAGCACATTAAGTCCCATTTTCACAGAATTCTGCATCCCCCTCTTTGGAGAGAACATGCTCCAGAGGAACTGTGCTGCACACTTTCACTCAGGACCAAGCCCCCACGTCTATCAAGTATCAATGCTTTAAATGTATTGATAATGTAGAACATTTTTAGTTAATATTATCAAGTATACATTACATATTTGAATGATAAAACTATAATTCAGTTATTTAGAGCTGCACAACATAGAATGCACAAAATAGTCTTGTTTTTTTCATCCTCAGGCATGACTAATTTAAATAGTTTTCTAATTTTGTGGGTAAGTGCTATACCCCAACATCACAAAATTATTTAAGGGTTTTACAAATCATTTAAAAAATGGTTATACTTGGAAATCACCAGACCACGTCATAATCAGTGTGTTAGAACAGAATGTGCTGTATCAAATTTGGGGCTATTTTCAGCCTTTTCCAACACACATTTAACAAGCTCCATTATGACACCTTTTATCTGATTTATGGACTTGGATAGATTAGATCTGGGGAGGACCTATTTTGTTTTAAGAGATTTATGCAGAGAGAAGCTTTTAATAGCAGTTCTAAATGTCCACCAATTAATATTTTGTAGAAATGCGTGTAATTAGCATTAACACACCCATAGTGGGGGCCAGACAGAGAGAATGAAAATCATCATGATAATTAATTTCCACAGTTAGTGCTTAAAATGCCGCCACTCGCACCTTGCGCTGGTTTGTGCGCAGGACATCAACTGTGCCGCGCAGTGCATCTCTGTCTCTCTCTAAAGCCGCACGCTCCCCCTCCAGGGTCGCAATGACAGTGGTCTGCATCCTGTTGAGCTCCACTTGACTCCGCAAACGACACAGCTCCTCCTCCATAACCAGATTGTCCGACTGCAGTACCTAACGAGCCAGGAGTTGTTACATTTTTTTTTAAATATTTTATGATGGACACTTATTCATGGAGTTGAGTTTGTTTATGTTGTTACCTCGATGTGCCTGCGGGCTTCTCCCAGACTATCTGCTGCTTTTTTCAGTCGTTGTAGTTCGGCCTCGAGGAGCACCAGTCTTTGCTCTGCTTCCCATGTTTTTCGGCTTTGTTCCCTCAGTTTAGAGCGCAGGTCCTGGGCAGCGTTGGCCTGTCTTTCAGCCTCATCTTGAGCCTCCTGGAGCTGATGAGTCAGGCGCTCCATTTCGGGACCAGAGAGGTAGCACATTGGCTTACTGGATACAGGTTCTATGTCTATGGTTACATTTGCTATCCTGTTCTCCACACTCTCTTTGTCCTTCTGACCCCCTTCTGCCTCACCCCTCTGCATCTCTTCATTTTGTGCACTCATATTTCTCTCTAAAAAATCTTCACCAACTCCAGCTTGTCTTTGGATGCTTATTATGCCTGTTGTGTGATCCTGTATGACTCTTCCTTGTCCTACTCCTTGACTCCTATGAGACTCCACACCCTGGACCCCCCTCTGCATCGCTTCCTCTTTTACTTCCTCAATTGGGTTCTTCTTCTCCTCTTGTGTATGTTGCAGTCTCTTGACAACATTTTCTAATTGTTGCTTCAACTTAACATTTTCATTCTCCAAGTTTTGTAACTGCAAAAAGAGAAATATAGTGTGAGTGAATGTTTAAATATGTAAAAATATGTTCACACAATACAATACATCACAGACGTTACAATTCCATTCTGTAGTTCCTATTTAATAATACAGCCATTGTGGGCCTTTTAATTATCATCTTTTACAAACCTCCTTCAGTGTTTTCTGATGCTCAATTTCCAGCTCATCTTTTGCTTCTGGCAGATCAACCTGCAGCAGGAAAAAATGTTGAACTCCTCCACTATTCACTCCACTCATTTTCATTTTATGCTCATTCTCATGATAGGATAAAAAGACAGGATTCCTTTCTTGAAGTATTTTACAAAACTCAAGTGGTGATTTTGGTCAAGGTACAACCATTGAACTGTGAATTATATGAAAGTAAGATAAGAGCATGTGCTTCTAACAAAGAGACGTGCACTTCACTATAGTGTTGCACTTAGTGATCCTCCACCACCCTTTCATTACATGTGTGGATTTATGTTGGTGACCTGCTTTACCCTATAACCTTTAGCCAAAAGGAGATGAAATGAAATGGATTCCTTCTATACAAGTCTTCACCGTCACACTCTGAACTCTGACCTCTTGTTGCATTTGTAACTCCTCTAAACGCCTTCTCAGCTCTGCGTTCTCCTGCTCCGCTCCAAGGAGCCTCAGTGTGGAAGCTTCCCCCACCTCCACACTCAGTGGCGTCTGATCTACAAAACCACAAGGAGAATAAAAAATAAAATAGGAGAAAAATGGAAGAGGCTGCATGGAGCAAATGAGGAGACAGATATTGTTAAGTGATAACCTGCAAGTCGGTATTACCTCACTCTATTTTTCTTATCAGTTAATTAAAATGTTCTAAATAACAGTGTGTAGAAAAAGCAGGTTCTCTCACCAATCAATTTCCACAAGCCTTCATCAGAGTCAGGCTCTGATTGGACTAAATTCTGCCGGATTGGGGTGTCAGTGGACGCCACGGTGTCACTGCACTGCCTCAGGTCGGCCTCAAGGCTTATGTTCATTTCTAACAACTCATCAACGCGCTGCCTCTCAGTGTCCCGCTCCTGGATCAGATCATATCAATGCAATCAAAACCATGTATGAAAACGTATGAGATAACAGGTAATTAAAAAAGACACCTCATTTATAATAGTGAAGACAAAAAGTGTTGCTCTACTCACAGCCTCCACATTTGTCATTTTGTGTCGCAGTAGAATATTTTCCTTCTCCAGCTCTCTCATTGAGGAGCAGCGCGCCCGGGCGTCAGACAGCTGTTCTTCAAGGAGAGCTTTGGTTTCCTGGAGTGCTGCACAGAGCTGCTGCTGCTCCTGTAAAATCAAATATAACATGCTATTTATTATGAATGCTTCTTATTATTATTTATACTATTTTTGTTATTAAAATATGTACAGTTTTTTCAATCTTTTATATACAAAGACAGAACAAAACAAAAACATCAAAAATAATAATGGGTTAAAACAATAAGTTAACATCTACAGAAATACCATTGACATTAACGTTAAACATAATTTTAGAGAATTGCAGAGAATTACAAACCAAAACTATTGCACTGCTCACTCACTGCTTCACCCTTTCCCATTTACTCCCCCCAACAGCTTCTCCTTTATCTTATTATTTTAGATTTGATGTATTACTTGGGTAAGATTAAGTACTATTTGTTATTATTTTATTGAGTTTAAATTAGTTGATTGTAACTATTCTGGGCAGTCAGACAAAACAAAATAAATGTATTAAGAATGACTAAGAAGGTGGCAATATGGAAAGGACAAGCTTTTAAAAAAACTAATATATGAATACATTTTGCTTCTCACTTCCGTTACTCAAAGAATGAATCTCATTTGGAGTTAAAAGCCCCAATAACAGGAGCCAGACCCTGCTCTGTGTCAAAGTGGCTCCGGGCTGTAAATCCTGGTGACATCACACAATATAATCTCATTCTGTGGTTTTAAGATCTGGACTTGTTCTCACTTACTCATGATTGAAAAGCTCAGGGCAGTGAGAAGACACAGCCTTTCAGATTAAGTGGTAATAGTCTATTTTTATAAATAACAGCTATTCACACGAGGGTTTGAAGATCTTTTGAGTTGTTACATTCAGCAGTAATATTGGTTATATTAACAGTTAGTTAAAAGTAGAGAAACCAGTCTTTTTTTTTCAAATTGGAGTCTGTACACTTAACTCAATAATACTTCGGTTGAAGGAATAGGAATTAGTATTAGTATATTAGTAAGGAATTACTATTATATTTTTTTGTATTTATGTCATTAGTTAGACCATGAGACAATGACAAACAAAATAGAAGTCGGTTTTCTGAACAAATTACATGGAATTTTTTTAATTTTTTTGTCCACCATGGAATTTTTGCAAATGTTCAATCACACCACAAAATCAACATATCAACAAAAAATGTTCTGTTCTCATCTCATTTAGACAGTGCAAATCTAAACAATGCTGTGATGTTCACTGAAAACACCTCCTCAAAAGTAAATGTGTGTTTACCTTAAGCTGAGTGCGCATTATCTCAAGTCCGCGCAGCTTGTGTTTACAGCTCTGAAGCTCAGACTGGAGGTGCTCAGCGCGAGTCGCTCGCTCACGGGTGCAGTCCAGCTCGTCCCTCAGCACACGCATGCCTCTCACCTCTGCCTGAAGGGAGCGGTTCTAAGGACACAGATAAATAAGACACAGCACTGAGAGGGTCTGGTAAGGTGGAGGACACCGCTGGAAAGGCAATAAACCAAGTGTTTAATATAGTCTACAGAGTAAGTATTTGTTTATGTCTTTTAATCCTTTGTAATGTGTCCTTGAGTGTCAAGACAGGGGCTGATAAATAAAATGAAATATTTGAATTCATTATTATTATTAAACAGACAGACAACTGAGAAGTGTAATATGTATGTGGCCCCATAAAAACTGCAGTAGAGACTGAGGCTGTGCATGACACTAGTTGACACAGTTGGTGGTGGGAGTGAAGTTTTTCAAAAATACATATTACTATTTAATTTTAGCATATATGTCCATATGTTCCAAGTTATTGCCAAAAAATGTTTTCCAAACCTCCTTCTGTAGTTTCTTGAGCTGCTCATCCATAGTTTGAATCTCTTGTTTATAATCCAAAATCTGATCTCCTTTATCCTCTCTGGAAAAAACACAAAATTAAACTGAAAAAAATTCACAGTTTAGTGTAAGCTAAAAACTAACCCACAGTTTTCTGTCTAGAGTTTATGATCCATACAAACACAACACTCACAGTTGTTGTTTGAGGCGTCGGAGCTTTGCCTTGCTGTCTGCCAGCTGGAGTGCCAGACCTTCGGGTGGCTCCTCGCTGTGACCACCAGGGTGCGCCGTGCTGGAGTTCGACTGGGCCTCCTGACTGAGCTCTGCTATTCTCTAGAGAGTTGGGTTGAAAGATATGGTGAGAGGTACACAGAACAGAGAGACACCAAAACTTTGTAAACAGACGTACAGGACTACAGGCTGGAATTTCAATGCTCTAAAACTTTGATATCTGTGGCGATACGCTTTCAAATACATGCAGAACAATATGTAATACTCCATATGTGTGTGTGTGTGTGTGTGTTACTGACATACAGACAATCCACCCGTCATCAGCACATCTTTTTTCAAATGATTGATTTTTCCAATTAAATCTAGGACAAAGCTTGCAGCAAAAGAAAGCAGATATTGGATTATACTATATTCATACATTCCAAATTAAGATGATATATTTTGGTGTTCAAATTATCCTCCTATAAATCTAATATCTGCAAATCCCAATAAGGCCTCAGTAGTATATAAAATGTTGATCAAATTTGTGTTGACCCATTAGCAAAAAGAGGTCTGCACTGAAATATTTATTTCTACAGTTGTCATAGCCATTTAAAGGTGCAGTATTTAACTTTTCTGGTTGAGGATTAGTTATCAGCTTGTTTCCATCAAGATCATATGGCTTTGCATGAAATGCTCTATAGTAAGATTTATTGGAATTGAATCAAAATCCAATTTGAATTTACGCAATTAGCAAATCGCAAAGATTTACCATAGAAGTACCACAATTTCCACCATACACAACAAAATATCCTGTCTTATTTTGTCAGTTCTTCTAGATGTGTTTAAAATGTGGACTTTGATTAGAAACTTAAATCTATCCACAGTCACAATGCTTATCAGAAAAATTGAAACTAGATATTTTTCCCAAATAGTTCAGCCACAAGTGATACCACAAGTCCAAGTGACAGATCTGTGGAGAGGCGAGCCCGCTCATCTTTCAGGGTCATTGAATGCTTAATAGATACGTTTAATGACATACTGTGGTAAGTATGGTAAAGCAATAACATCTCCATGGAGATGAGCAAGTTGTGGACAGTTACATAGTGTACCTTTAATGTCAACTTACATAAAATAATAGTAAAACCATAGTATTTTCTTGCACATACCTCGAGATAAGTGTCTTTTTGTGCCAGGAGGCTCTGGATGTGCTTGGCCATAGAGCTGAACACAGGCACTAGGTCTGAACTATCTGCCTCTGCAAGCTCCTCCCACTGCAGCGGCAGCACCATCTGTGGATCCTGAGTCACCTGTAGCCATCACAGTATTTCAGACATCTATGATAAGATTAATGGTACACAAAATTGTAGACCTGGGGACAAATACTCAGTCAGTGCACTGTGAATGCTAAGCTCCCACATTTATAACCATGACTGACTAATGCATGCAAACCTAATGATTATTCGGGCGAGGTGCATCTATCCATTCAGCAAAAACACTCACCTCTATTATTTATGTGGCTAAGAAAGCTGGGATGAAATCACAGGTGGGCAACACACTGCTACAGCAAAGCTTATAGTTATTCATGTGCAGTTTGCCATTTGTGTCTTTCTGGTAGAGGAAAATGACAGTAAAACGATGACAAAGAGAAGCAAAAGTGACAGTGGCAATAGAGAAAGTTGACATAAGGAGTGGAGGATGGCAGTAAGGGCCACCTAAAGGTCCTTTAAATGGCTGCCTGGAGAATGATAAGTGGTTCATTTTTTCACTCACTGGAAGAATCCAAAGGGTATTATAGTTCACTTCACAGCTGACACTATTTTCAGATTTAAACTAAGACATAAATCATTTTAGAAGTCCAAAACTCGGTTTATATGGTCTGGTCATTCAAAACGTTTTGGTGGGTTAGAAAATGTTGACATCTAATTAAGTTCTTAATGTCTTACCTCTTGAATACAGCTGGCAATGGCAGCCTGGGTTTCTATGTCTAGGGACTGGATCTGCTGAATAAATATTTCTTTGTTCTCACACTGCAGAGACAAATGATCAATGATTAATGACAATGTATTAATTAAATACTATTATTTTAGTGTTTATATTCTTCATTTTTTGTAATATCTTCTGAAATAATAGTGAATAAACTTTTCCTTAATAAACATTTCCAATGTATGGTAAGACACCAGTATAGTAAAAGTATTGCAGACATCTGTGATATGAGAGGCATCATGTGTGGTCACCTGCACAGCACATCCCAATAAGAGCAGCATCAGTCGCTTGAGCTCTTCCACTGCAGCCTCTAAAAACACGAAAATATATTTATACTCGGTGTATCTCGCTATTCCTACGATTACCACCTTAACACCTTTGACATACAGAAAAGATAAGAACTTGTATCGAGCATAATTACTTTTGCCGCTCTAAGTCATAACCTGATAAGAGGAACCTGTTATCACTTATCTTGTACCTGTGAGGGGGTCCTGTCCCAGAATAGCAACATTTGGGAGAGGCATCAGTATCAGTTGCTGAAGATTTTCCTGGGGAAAAATATTCAAAAGGTCTGTGTACATAGTCAGGCTGGATCAACAGGGTAATGCAATTACAATTTAAACAAGAAAAAACATTATATTCTTGTTTTATGAAATTGCTGCCATGTCTTAACCTGAGCTCTTGAAGAAAATATAACTTAATTAAAAAATATTAATATGAAACTGTGTGTTTTTATGTTGTGTGGCAGGCGGTGCTAGGCAACGCATTCTTCATCCAGCAGCTTTACTGTTGTTGCTGAGCAAAGACTCATCATTTACAGAAATAGTTGTGTCATTTCCTCTAATGCCAATGGCAGATATTTGTAACTGACATTTTTAATGTTCCCTTTATAAATTCAGCAAAAACATATACACACTTGGTGGAAATCCACATTACCATGTTAGTGCATTTCATCACATTTCACATATCACTTCAATATAAATTATTTAAGAATTTTGTAGGCCAAAAACTTTTTGACTAAATGTTTTTGATATCTGTAACAGTATGGGTTGATCATACCTGGTAGAAGGACCTGATATGTCGATTTAAAATGGAAAAGTTTTGGACTCTTAGCATGCGATCATCTCCTCGGCCTGTGCCATACAACTGCTCCACTTTTGGGTTTAGATCTCTGAGGACACAATGTTATAATTACAACTACGTGGCAGCACATCAGCAACTATGTGTTATGCTCTTTATTTTTGAAACAGCAAAACATTGTAAAGGAGAGAAAGACATTTTAATGAGCCTGCAGATTCCTCCTGCCCACTGGACAGTCATATATTAAAACACTGTGACTTAGGTCAGACCAAATAAATAAGCTGTTCTGTAAACATGTTATATCCTTTTTGGCTTATATTTGAACACAAAGATGAGCAATTCAGTAAGGCTCATAACAGAACTGATTGGAATGAATCACCCTGATACTACATTTTCACTCCAACATCCAGCACTTGGATGAATGTGACATGTCAATACTTTCTATACATGAAAGGTCTGAAGAGAAGAGGCTGTCAGTTCCTCCTGTGTTTCTCAGCATTTAATTGGAAAATGCTTTGACATAACTTCTTTTATGGTTTACCAAGGTTTCTAAATGCTCTCATAAAAAAGGTTTCACTGTATATTAACTGAAAAGTGTCCCTGTGTAAAATTATTTTATTCAGTCTGTTCAATAATAAACCGTAGAACTGTCCAGGGAAATGAAGCAAGATAAATTGTAATAACTCTTACATGACCCTCATAACCTCATTGAGGAAAATCCCATCAGTAAGTTTCCAGTAGCGATCTATGGCCCCCTGAGAGACAGAGTTCACTTCCATGTACCCAGGGCAGAGCGACCCCATGTCCTCTCTCTCCAGCGTCTCCCCAAACAACTGAACCTGTAACAGCCAGATGATTATAAAGCATGAGTGTGTGGAGAAAAGCATGTACCAGGAGACAAGCAAAAACAAGAGACAGGAGCAGGAGATCAGCACGGAGAGGAGAGAGGAAACATTTTCACTACACAGGAAGCCACTTGAGTTGGAGCACCTGTCTGGACAGGTGGATCTGTGCTTTCACACCAGGATGCACTTCACATTGACAGGCAGCCGAGCCAAGGTCTCTCTCGCACTGAATGTTCAAGAGCTGTGCCAATCCAAACTTACACAGGCCTATAATGAGTTAGGCTATTATAGCCTACCATGTAAACTATTGGGCCTATTGTATGATCCAACAGCTACAGGGTAAATAAAGCCCTTGAACCATGCCTCAAATCAGAACCAGTCTAAACTCAAACCTTCTCTATGGCACCGGTCAAGAGCAGAGAAACGTCCCGTTTCACCTCAGGACTACATGTTTTTACAGATGCTCCTTTTTCACTGACCATAAGGAGAAAGGCCTTGAGCTGAGGCCTCCCGTGTGAAACCTGGACAGCAGAGTCTGGTATGGACAATCCCAGCATGTACTGATATGATAAAGATACTGACATAAACAGTTTTATTTACATGCAGCTACACCCAGGACGCGGAAGTGAAAAAGACGTGCCGAGGTAAGAGGAGCTGCCAAAAGGAGAAGTATCTTTGTTTTTTGTACTGCCACAAACACCACTTTTCAAAGTTATAATCCAACATGTTTAAACTATTTTCTGACAGGCACCAGCTCATATATGACCTAAAGTAGGTGACTCGTGTGAAAATGCTTTATTCGCTTTTTCCTTCTGAAGTGATGACCTTTTCTTAGGCTGTGATAAATGATAAATGACATACCCATCGCACCAATGCACTGTCCATGAATTCCTCTATTATCTCCATGATGTTCGAGTCCATTGTTGAGTCGCAGCAGCAGTAAAACACTACAGCGGACAGCTAATTAAAGTATTATCAGCCCTGTGTAAGTCATGAATCAAAAGAGCCTCCATTTGCTCCATGTGAAAGAGTATGACACCGTCATCACGGCCTGTCTCTTCCTCTCTCACTGTGTGTCAGACTCGCCTTTGCAAAACCACACCGGAATTGACAAAACGCACATGTTGCGTTTTAAAAGCTCCATTTCACACATTCACAAAGCCCACTCTCATTGCCCATGATGTTATTATAGCCTTTATTTTAGGCAAAGGTCTAATAGAGTCGTTTAAAATTTAGCTTCGCCTTCTCCTTACTAATAAATAAACAAACGCAGTTCCATTTCACTTTTTTATGTATTTATTTATTTTTTATTTATTTTTTATTAATTTACTTCAAAAGTAGCGGAGAGCTGACTTCTGGCGTCTGTTACATTTTTTTGTAGCGGAATCAGTATCATTTTAATGTTGCTCTGGTCAAGGGAGACATCTGGTGGCCAAACTTCCAATTGCAACTATTTTGTATCTTGCCCCCTAAAATATAAGTTATAATATAAAATATATGCTTTTTTATCCTGCACAAACTGGAAGTTTCTTGATGTAAATTACTAACCAAATCAAACCACTAATATCATAAATTAACCCATTCTACTTTCACAGTGACTGCGCGCAGACATGCAGAGTGCACTAATGCTGGTGCAGCAGTCCTTGGATTATATACAAAGATTATCAGATTGTTTCAACAGCTCCATGTAGGCCATGATGGCATCTACTGTTACACAAGTGCTCTCATCTAGCCCTGAGTCTCCGAGTCCTTTATGAACTACAATAACTCTTTTTTTAATTGTTACTGACAATATTTTACAGAGTGATACAGATAGAATCCAACACAACAAAGCAATTAAAAATGTCTACCTTTATTGGTTTTGAATGATAAATAGTTTCTGCATTTTAACACATTTCTATGCATTTCACACGACACTACAGATGTCACAGGAATTATACAATTATATAAACATTTTCAGCACAATATGCATGTTTTACAGTGTCAGTGTCAAAAGTCTAAACTTTATCATCTATCCAATCTTACATTAAAGTAAATCTATTCATTTCTCCTGTATTGACGGTCAGCGCTATATTACATTCAGGGACATTTACTCATCATGTATTACACAGTGGGGATACTTGGTGCCTGTGTAGTCAGTGTCTGATTTCCTAAGTACTATCTTTGTTGGCCCTGCATAAATGCTGCAGCTGCTGTATTGGCAGTGTGTAAATGAGCCTATAACATGTGGAGCTGAACAGGTTTCTTCGTCAGCCAACTTACAGAGCCAACAAGCCTCAGACAAATCCCAGCTCTATTACATGTGTAAGTGTGTTTTTGATTTCTCTAGCTTGCAGGGGTCGGGGAAGCTGCCTTCTCTGCCTTCTCTTCCTCTGCATCAGGAGATGCTTCAGTTGTGGCGGGATCGACTTGTGCAAACTTCAGCATGTCCAGAGCCTTGGATTTGAGGTCTTCATAGGTTTGTTTTAGGTCCTTTTCAAGCAGATAACCCACACTTTCTTCTTCTGGGTTCTCCAAGGCCATGGCGCCTTCCACCGCAGTTTGAAGGTAACGCAGACTCACAATGACTGATACCTGCACAGAAACATGTGTTAAAGGGGGTGTGAAGGGGCATCACTGTACACACCCCAAAATAAAATATTTAAAAGGAGTAAATCATCAGTTAAATTTATGTTTTTGTGTTATTTACAAAAATGCCATGTGCTTATTCTAGTTCTAGTGCTTGTTCCAGTTCTAGTAGCCAGTGTATTTCAACTATATGAGGTACAGCAGTTTACCTCAGCGATGGAGGTGTTTATCAGTTCTGTAGGAATGGGATTAAACTGTGCGTGTGTTTTTTTTCACCTGTATCAAGATGACTGAGAGCACTCCGGGGCCTGTTGAATTCATGAGACTCATGTAATAATCTGTGAGTGCCTGCCTACAGCCACGGCTATACAGGTTCAGCTCCTCAGTCTGGTACTCGTAGTTGTAGTGGGCGTGGTTGTCAGTCAGCTGGTTTTGCAGACAGGGTCTTGGAGAGGCGGGGTTACAGCAGCTAAAGGGAACACCATCCAGTAGATATCGCCCATCGACATTACTGCGGATTCGACTTCAGAGAAAGAAAGAGTCAGACATTTGTTTGCCCCAAAAATAATCAAAGCATTTAATTTTAAGCAATTTTGTTTCAAAATATTCAATACAAACTACTCCCACTACTACTGTTGATAAAAGGTCAGGCACAATTTTTCTCTGAAGTTGTTGTGGTTTTGTTTGTATTATTCTTTAACTTTGTGCCTAATCACCTATATGGATATAATTCTTGTTTTCACTCACTCTTTGACGTCCTTTGAGGTAAAGTCCAGGTATCTGTTGCTGACCCACTGAACTTCAAACCAGTCTTTATAGTTGCTGTTTCCACAGCAACGGAACTCCATCTGCAGATGATCAATGGTTTCTTTCTGAAAACATCGTCCAGGCACGTCAGTGTCCTTGTAGAAGCGAATACCATTCCTCAGGCCAATCTGATCATAAAGAAGAGAGAAAGACAGTTATTATTTACCTCATTACTTTTAGACTGGTTAGCATGCTTGTCCCTAAAAGCCTACCTTAAGAGACTCCTCCAGCCGCCCCTGCAGGGCATAGCTGAGTACTACAACAGTAACAAGCAGACAACAGAGCAGTGCAGCCACAGCAAACCAGGCCAGCAGCAACACTTTCCAGCGAGGAAAGCGGCTTGCGTCCAGCGAGTCCTGGCATACACGACTAGCTACCCAGTTTGTGCCAATGGACGCCAAGCCCACTATCAGGAGGATGTTAGGGACCACATGGATCTCTGTGTTCTCCATCACCTCGAGAAGGAAAGAAAGACAAGACCCAACTGTTAGGTTATTAAGTTCAATACGATTTCCTCTATCCACTGAAATAGATATTAGTTTTGCATGTATTTGGACTGTTGTTAGTGGATTGAATAAAAATGTGCACATGTATGGATAAATATGAACTAAATAACCAGACCACATATGATGCTAGCCCATGAGGCCACAAATCCATGATGATGCAGTCGAACTCTGTGATTATGAAATCTGGCTCACTGGAAATCCATAAATATCTGACAGAAACATGCCTGGCCTGCAGCTTTCCTGTGTCACTTATGCCTTATCAATAATCACATTACACAATGACCAATTGAACATAATCACGACTTTTGAAATATTAAATGAATCCTGTGAAGGTCACTTCACTTCTGCCCTATTATTACTCTTTAAAGGGGTGGACTTTGGTGGTTGGCCTATACTAATGTTCACATTTATACCTCAGCCCTGCGGAGCAGCTCAATTTTGAGGTAAACCCCGAGGCAAAAGATGAAGGCCCCACACATCACTGCAAGCCATGACAGCAGCCACAAGCTCTGAGCCATGCGCACCCGCCTCTGCTGACTGAATTTCATTTTCAACAACATGGTCGCTTAAGTCATACACAAGTCAAAACCAAAATGTGAAAAGGAAAATGATGTCAAAGCAAGAACAGAGGGGTCAGTAGTATGACCCGTTAGCACTGATGCATGAAGCACTGATAAGGTCTATGCAGTTATTAACAGCTTGAGCTCATAAGTTGTTCCAGGCAGATAGGATAAGCAGGTAGACTCTTAGATGGTGAAGGACGCTGGCCAGTTCAAATGATAATGCCAGGGTTTTAAAATCCAATGTGCAGCAAATGTTTTGATAATGCTACACAATAATCCAAACTGATTGATGTATTCTTGGAAAAAATGAAAAAAAAAAAAAAAAGATTTCTTCAAGATAGTCCTTTTTGAGTAAGTGATGTTTCCACTTCTTCAAACTAATCTTCCTCCTATTCCAGACGAGACTCTGGACCCCCTTATGATACAGTATTTTCTGATGGTGCCCTCCAAAAGCCCACCTAAAAAGTTGTATCCATGGTTGGAGGACACAGAGAGTGGCCAAAGTCGAGAGTTTGGAGCCCTAATCCACTCAAGGTAGTCTTTAGGATCCTATTAATGTCTATGGGCCAATGGGAAAGCAGGCCAATGTTTGATCAGCAAACTTTAATATGATGGACGTGAGGGAGAGGTAGGACCTGAGACCTAACTGACAGCATAGATACTATGAACAGAAATGTTTCATTTTATTTTGCAAACTAATACATAAAAATATTGGAATAATTTGGTGAAAATGATTAATACATATTTTGTATTGATTGAATTTTCAAATGTCTCCACTAGGAAATAGTTAAATCAATCAGGCGTGACTGTGGGTGAGAAAGACAAGCCTAACACAGTCTTTAGTTGTTAGCCGTCTCTCCGTATATGCACAAAAATGCACAAAATTCCACAAAATTCCTCTGCTAGGCATATATATATATATATATATATATATATATATATATATATATATATATATATATATATATATATATATACACACACACACACACACACACACACACACACACATATAATAGTAATAGAATAGGAATGGAAATAGAATAGGAATAGTAATGCTAATATACCCAGTGGCCTATATGTCCGGCCATGACGAAGTATTAAAGTCATCCTCTACCAACAAACACAACACCTGACAAAATGGTAATACCTCAATGGGGCAGGTGCAATAGGATTACACTGTTATGATGAGGAACAGTGACAGATCTATTTTTGGAAGGAAGCCAATCTGGAGAATATACTTCTCTAGAGCCAACGAGTGGGCTGAAAAACAACCCTTAAAAAATAAACATTTGAGGAATTATAGTGCAATATTATAGTTAGAGTAAGTAAGCCAAAACAAAAACATTTCACATTTATTTATTTGGACACTTTTAGGTTAGCTACATTTCAATCATTGTGTTCAATGTTGCCATTAATAATAAATCACAAAATATTTAATATATATTTGTTTATTGGTAATATACATGGAATACCACAGAATAAACTTTATTCACATTGCTAACAGAATCAGTTATAACCTACAGCAATACTACTGAAAAGCATACTGTTTCATCACATAACATAAACTAAATAAAGTAATATTAGGAGTTTCATTACACATTTTTACTGTACATGTTTACAGATGTTGATAACAAAGGGCCGCAACAGTTACATGATTTGGAATTAATTTGAATTGATTTACTTATCAGGGACAGTTACATAAAAACATTGACCTAAACAAAAGAAGAAATGTTTGTGCCAGGGTACAGCAGATTTGCTCATTTCCACCAGCAGTCCCTGAACATAAGTTAATACATAAGATTAATAAGATTAAATAAGTAATTTCAGTTATACTACCTACAAGGTTAAGAAAGTAAACAAAGTAACATAATATTTTTGAGTATTTTACACAGTATTGGCCGCTAAGCATTAGGCCTATTTATGTAAAAAAGGCCTTCCTTAAACAAGTTTATGGATTTAGTCAGAACTGTCAAAACAAATATATGTATTTTACTTATTAAAAGCGCTACTAAGAAATATTTCGGATTTTAAAAGAAAGTCTAACTGCTATACAATGTGTTACTTCTCTAAACTTCTTTAAATTAAGGAGTAAGAACATAACAATTTTACTCTAAGGGTCTAAGGCTTTTTACCAATAGACCTATGTGAGAGAGGGGTTAGTCAACAAACTTAGAGGTCGGGAACCACTGAAATTGTATCCACACTGTCATTATTTGCTTTTGCTGCTTATTACTCGCCCTGCTGTGTTTTTCTGGCCGCTTCCTTTTGGGCCCACAGCTGCTGCATAAAATCATTGAGAATCTGCTGTGCTGACATGGCCGTCACGACTGCTGGCTCTGCTTGCACCACCTTCACCCCTTCATGCACAGTGCAGTTGTCACCTCCCGCACAGGCGTGTTGGACACTTGGTATTGGTGTGTCATCTGTCCTTCTGCCCAGCAATGGTTGTGCACAGACTGGTTGTGATCCTGTAGCTAGGCCAGCAGGCATTTTGTTATAGAAAGCACTGATGTCAGCTGTACAGAACTGTGAGAGGCAAGGCGGGGGTGATCCTGAAATACAGCTTTGGTTTTCTGTTGTTGTCAGCCCATGTGTGACCGGACTGAAGGCAGTGGATCGCTGGCGTAGTGCTGATTTAGACAGCCAATCATATGAGGCTCCGTCTAGTTTAGGGGAGTGGGACAGGTCAACTGTTTTGGGAGAAGAATCCAAATGGCTGAATGAAGTGGTTGTTGGTGTTAACTGTTGATTGGTCCTAGCAGAGCAGAAGAAGTGCTTCTCCAATAAGTCCTTTATCAAATGTGGCACCTGGAATTAAAATATAATCATGAATTCATAAGCATTCATGTGTATTTCAAATTATCAGTATTTTAAAAGACATGTTAACTGTTCTGATAATAAATTAGACCTGTGTTTCTTAAACTGTGGTACATACACCACTGCTGTTACACAGACTGGCTCTGGTGGTACTTTGGATCCTCTGCAGTAATTTTTTTTGACAAATCTATTAATATTTTTGTCCTCCTTTGGGTAAATCATTATTTAGAACTACCTTATTCATGCTTTAGTGTAGTTTCAGACCTGGTTTAGTCTAGGTTGGCCCGTGTTTAGTCCTATTTTAGGCTTGATATAGTCTGGGTTTAGATTTGGTGTCACACGTAAATCCAAATTATTATTATTATGTGAGGTGATACTTTATGTGAAATGTGCCAGAATCACTGAATTAGACAATTCAAGTGTGTCCAGTAGATGGCAGTGTACTTACATTAATGTTCTCCAGGGCCACTATGGTCTTGTGTGCCTCCTCTAGCTCTGAGGTCAGCTGGGCCACGCGGGTAAACATGTGCTGCCTTTCATTGCTCAGAGTCTCTGCCTAAAGAGACACACATTATGGTATCAGAATACTCCCCAGTTGCATGAGAACAAAAGAGTCTGTCTGACACCTCCATCCCATTCACCCCCACCATTTCTCACCTCTGCCTGCAAATGGTCCTGGAGGAAGTGACTGGCTTGTTGTGTCCCACTGTGAGACTCAAGGAGACTGCAAAATAATTCAATATATTTTTTTCACAATAATAATTTCTTTATATGCCATACAACACAACGTATGTTTCAAATTACAATGTCATCACAGGGAATCTGGTAACAGCTGAGAGCAAACAAGAAACAGCTGAAAACCTAGTGTAATCTCACTAGTGTGTTAACCATGAGAAGCATGCGCCCCTGCGCAGCTGAGGCTAGGTGCAGGGATAAAATTCTTCTTCTGTATTCATGGAACAAGGCACTTGTTCATAAACAACTGATTTCTGCTCTACACAACTGTGTGTTCCATTAGTCAATAATTCCATAAAAGATGTGTTAAGCAATAGATTTTACACAATGGCTATTTATTGACAATGGGGCAGCAGGCTGATAGCGCCAGTGTCATTATACAGTGGTACTCATGCCCTAGTGTCATGTTAGCCGCACCAAATCAATAAACAACACATGTGACCATCTCCCACGTCCAAAGCAATTTGCAATTTGATTCTCACTTGTGCTGTGCTGGTCATGAGTTCAAACCTTTTATATTTCTCTTTAACATGGACCAGTTCATCCCTGGTGTGCTGCAGCTCAGTCTCTAGGTTCTCTATGCATACAACAGTCTGCAGCAGGTTTTGCTGAAGGTCTGCATTCTCCTCCTGCAGTGCCCTAACACAATGTGTAAATAATACGTAACAGTTTATATTAAGACACATGACTCATCTTAACATAAGTAACACAGATTACATATTTAATCGGCACTTACTGGAGATGGTCAGCTTCACATTGTGTGCTCTGAAAAAAAGTTTAAAAGTAAAAAATAATAAATAACAGTAATGTAGTTTTAGTCAAAAAAAAAATAAGTCAGTGTGAGACATAGACTGTATGGGTATGTATATGGTGTGGAGTCATGTAGCTCGGGAAATTATAAAGTGAGGAGAAATACATTACAGTAGATATTAAGGGGCTGTTTTCAGCAGTGCGTCACAAACAAAAGAGTCAATTCAGGGTGGGTCAGCACAGAGGAAGTGACTGATTGAATCAACTATCTGGTTATGGTAGACTGCACTCTGAAAATAGGGTTGGCTGTAATCAATAAGTGTTGTAATGCATAACAGTACACAATGGTTTAGATTAGTTGTTTAATATGTATACAGTAACCAGTCTTGTGCTACTTGTTATGCTGCCTCCATTACCATAGCTGCACTCAGAATGACTCAGCTTGAATAATGTCTGACCCATCCCCCACGGTCTGACTCAGCCTCTGCAAAAGCACTGCAGCATTCCTGCGTCACCCCACAGGCTTATTTACTTTCATTACACATCTTAATATACCTCTTCCATTTCTATGGTTTATAAACTGTTTTCAACATAAAATGAAAACCTGTGATGTTGATGTCTTTGTAAGATCCCAAATATGCACTCACCCATTGTTGTTCAGAAAGAGTTGCATGTGGCGAATGGTAATAGCCACTTTGTTCAGAGCTAGTTGCTGTGCAACCAGTGTCTCTGGTCCTGGATGATTTGGTCTGGTCTGATTTGGTGGATGAGGATTCAGAGCCCAGGCCTGTGGTTGAGCTATGGCTGGAGGAGGGC
Organism: Periophthalmus magnuspinnatus; assembly: GCF_009829125.3. Classification (NCBI taxonomy): domain Eukaryota; kingdom Metazoa; phylum Chordata; class Actinopteri; order Gobiiformes; family Gobiidae; genus Periophthalmus; species Periophthalmus magnuspinnatus. Next base: position 31,147,772 of record NC_047135.1, on the reverse strand, counting down.
AGGCAGCTGATTCTGTGCTGTTCATAAGAGAGCAGGTTTTGGGGAGTGGGTTGTGGTTTGTGTCGATGTCTTGGTTGACAGAGCTCAGGACTGGTGCTGGTTCCATCAGTTTGGAGAAAAGTGGATCTTCCATATCCTGGGGCTTCAGAGGAGGGCTGCCTTCTGTTCTTACGGTTGCTTCTGTGATGAGTGCTTTGGGGAGGAGGGCTGCCAGTGTGGTTTATGTTAGTGTAAGAGCTAAGTTTGTCAGATTGGCCAGAGTCAGAGTATGTCTGACTGCTGGTGGCAGCTCCTTTTACATGTTTACTTGGATCTATCTGTTCATTCACCTCCAAAGAGCTGTCTCTGTGTTTCTTAGGTGGAAGCTGGGGCTTTGAGACATCAGGTGTCTCATTCACAGTGACCAGGTTTACAGTTTGGTTGTCATTCAAACCCAAGATTTTCAGATCAGATGGACTAATAACCTGTTTGGTAATCTCATCCAAAAAGGCTGAAAATTTTAGTTTTTCTTGAACAAACATTTCTTTTGCCTGCTCTATGTCAAGGCCTTTTGCTTTATGTCCTGATAAACTTTGTTCCTTGGCAACTCTTGGGGACAGAACCTCCATTGATTTAGCCTTACGGATGTCTGGGGGCTGCTCTTTGTTCTTTAAAATGCCCTTGCTTGGAAGTTGGCTGGAGGATATAGTTCTCTTTGGGCCTTGGGAGACTCCCAACATAATGTCTTCTTCACTAAATCCCAGGCTGCGATTCATATTACTCTTTGCTATTTTTTTTTCATCCTTTTGCAGAAATCCATCATCACTTTGACTGTGGCCACGGTCAAGAGGAGCAAACACTGGCTTTCCCTTTTCTGAAGCTCTGTGCACTTCATTACACATACTACCATTGCTTCCATGTTTTATGGTGGCAAAGACAATGGGATCAGTGGAGTTGTCTAGCTGGTAAAATCTGCGAGCATCATGAATATTGGAACAGGAGAGAGAATGTTGTGGTCGCTCTGCATGACGACGTGTAAAAGTGTCACTTACACTTGCCTCTGTGTACCAGGAAGTGGAGGAGGATGAAGAAGAAGATGAGAGAGAGGAAGAAGATGCCCTGGACAGAGTTACTTGAGCACAGGACTGGTCATAAACAAACTCATCTTCACAGTGGGGACCTGCGTGGGCATTAGGGCAATTGCTGTTTCGGTAATAATGACCATGCTGTTCATAGCGCTTTCCATAACTGTCATTCGTAGCAGTGTAACCACAAGTGATGTATCTATTGTGTAAGAAGAAATATAGAAATATTTGTAAATATCTACTTCATTAAATAGATCAAATGTTAAAAAGTTTAAAACATCAGAAACATTTAAAAACTTTTTGTCCTACCTGTCTCCACGTGGCTCCTGATGTTCGTGGCTGTGATGTTGCTTGCTCTTGTCTAGGTCGGAAGGACAATAAACAGGCTTAAAATATTTCTCCATTAGCTAGATCTCCAGTGCATAAGCAGGCAATGTTGTTCTCTTAAAATGTATGTTTGTATAACACCTTGCACATCTTGTAAAATGTCTCTCTACCCCGTGTCTGTCATTGTTGTTGACTTCTTTGGTAAAATGCAAAGTCCTGATCGTGCCTGGCTTTTTATCACAACGGATGTAACTAATTGCTCACTGAACCGAGGAAGCAAGAGACCATTGTCCTCACAACACAGGAGGCAATCGAACAAACACCCTGCAGCAGATCCATACCTAAATTAAGTTTTCCCATACACCAACTCTGTGTCCATCTGTGTCTGAAAAGGCTTGTCATCTGTTAGAGCATCATCTACACACAATGCAGTGAAGAACCTTTGTGATGTACATAGTATTTTATTAATATAGCCCATAAAGGACAGGTCAGCTATTCCCCTTTGATCCAATATATGATTAATTATGAAAAAACATTTATAATAGGTAGCCTTACAGTAACCTATGTAACTTTCTGGAGGTGGCACGTCACCTGCATGTTTCCATGGAAATAGAAACTTTAAAGCGTGGTTTTATACAATACTGTGGAAGATTATAGCCAAAGGCAAAACATGTCTCTGTAAGGTCAGGTTTGTGGAGATACAATCCTCATAAAGGTAGGGATGCATGTTTTTTTAAGTGCAATAAACAACCAAAATTCACAGACATGCTTTTAGCTTTAGCTTTAAGGTGCACTATACATTTTATGGTGGAGGCTTCACCACTTGCATGTCTTCATAGATATGTTATTGCTTTGCCATAAATGTTCCAAAGTATGGCATACTATAGGCTCTCTTACATGTGCTCTGTAACATGTGAAGCATTCTTATTGCCGAGTATGAATAATAAATTAATAATAATAATAATGGTAATTCAAAAAAAAAAAGCTTCTTCTGCAGCCTCTCCTTACAACCTACCTTCTTTCCTTCGTAAAGATAAGAGAAGGTTAATACCATACTGAACATTTTAGGGAGAGCAACAGCCTAGTATCTCCATGGAGACAAACAATTGGCAGAAAAGTCAGATAGCCTATGCACACCCAATCAGTTTAACAAAATAAACTGCAGCCTTCAATGCTAAGCAATAGGCCAAATAGAAGCACAATAGGGTGCTCATCAATCAATCCATCAATCAAACAATCAATCAATCATTAGGTCTAATCAATTCAGTTCAGGGCCCGCCTGTAGCCTGTTACTCTTCAAAGTTACGTAATGTTGGAGATGCCCACACAAGTCTCTATCTGAAGCAGCTTTGCCTTTGCTTAAAAGTAATAGAAACACCAGGAGGGACTGGAAAGATCAGGCACGTCCGTGACGCACGTAGGCCCCTGAAGACACTTGCGCCCTCTGGCCATATCAAAATGTTATTACACTTAAAACCTTTGGTAGTTTTCCATTGAACAGCCACTCTGGGCTTCTAGAATCTGTTGGATTTTTCTTATAGGCTATTTTTTTGTTTTGTTTTACTGCCTTATATTCGATTTAAAGTAGGCCTATATTTGAGATACAACTGTTAGCAAAACTGGGATCCCTAAAACTCCTCACTCAACTAGTAACGTATTAAATGTAATTCTAAATATTTTGCCATCGTGTGTTTTCAAATATGTTATCGATCAATGCGTATAAGGCGAAAATTGGTTAATTTACAAGAAAATCCGAACATAACGCCCATTGCAGAAAACGGAAAGTAGTTCCGGCAGCCTCAGTTCTGGTTTCAACCGGTTTGTAAGAGGACGTGCTGTTCAAAGCTAAAATCACGCCGCGTCAAAGATCTTACATTGTGACGTAACAAAAATGTATGTGGTTCTCTCTCTTATTTGAGTAAAGTGTGTTACCACATGTATTTTAAATAAATCCACCATGGGTGATCTTGAAACAGTCGAATTGGATACAATATGCATTATTCTAATGTATTCGAAATATTATGTTGTTTAGTTAGACACAAATAAACATTCTACCAGTTACAGGGTTAGTATTTAAGTCACAATATCAGAAACCCGTAGGTAAAAATGTCTTATTGGCCGTTTTATGCTTGCTCTCTTGAGTTAAGAAGATGGTTCTCTTTTCCTTCTTCCGCGGAGGGATACAGCATTTGTTCTCTGCCAGTGGCTGTGTATAAATACGGAGGGAACGACGCCATTTCAGGACAGACTAGACTTCTCTGACGAGACGCTGACGATCGATCTATGCCGCGCAAGTTTTATGTATTTTTTGTCTGAAGTTTAAGACTAGAGTCTTACTTGTTAGAATACTTGGCTATGTAGACGATATTTAGAATTCGATACTTAAAGAGCGTTTTCTGGTAGTTAAGTGATGGTAGTGGTGTTTTGGAAATGTCTGGTAGGCCTAATATCAGATCAAACCAGTTAATTCCTCCGTTAGCGACTAGCTTTTGTTAGTTTGTTGCAGCCATCTGGATTCACCGATGTTATTCGATTTAGTTGATTCGTTTTGTTTTTAACCTACTGAAATAACCTTTTGTCCTCTTGACATCAGGCTTGTTTTATAGTAGTTGTGTTAAGCAGTTTTCGCGTTACAAAAGCCGTAAGTGTAGATACATTTTAATATGTTCTTTAAGACGATAATCGTTTTTAAATTAAAACTATACACGGTCGACGACCGTTACTGTAAAATGGGGGCCGTGACGTAATGCGCTGTAAATAGATTCTGGTTGGTTAGTTTGAAAAACAACGCGTAACGTCTTTAGCTCAGCACGTAATGACGCACTTACAAAAGACTAAAAAAGGCTCTTTATACACCGCAGTAATAGATGGTTTCCTTTTTGGCATGAAATGCTGATTTGCCAATGCTGTTTAAAAAAAAAAAAGTGAACTTTTTTCTTTAAGCGAAACTACAGCAAAGATTAGAGCATATTTTTAGCCCATTTTTTCTTAGGGCTCAAGCGTTTACCTCATATTGCCAGTTGACGTCAACAGTAAGCCTTATGGAAAAATGAAAATTCAGCAAATGGCAGTTGTGAAAAAGTGTTATGTTTCTATGTAGTCTAAAGAAGATTGAAGATTTTTATTTGGGAAGATTTTTTTTTTTTTTTTTTTTTTCTGGGGCACATGGACTGAGTTATTGGGGAATGGACTGAGTTACTGGGGAAATGGACATAGCAGTTAGAACATCGCAGGACCAGCGTGGGACCGGGCCGGGGGGAGGACCGAAGCCGGGAGCCAGGCAGGACAGGACCAGAGGAAGGATCGCAGTGGAGCCAGGCAGGACAGGACCAGAGGAAGGATCGCAGTGGAGCCAGGCAGGACAGGACCAGAGGAAGGATCGCAGTGGAGCCAGGCAGGACAGGACCACAGGGCCACGTAGAGGGAGGATCAAGGGACCAGCACAGCAGAAGGGATGGGACCAGCAGAGGCCAGCTGTTACCAGTCGCCCGGGCTACACCAGGGGGAGCCAAAGCAGAGGGGCAGTGTAGCAGCTATCCCAGATCGAACCAGCCAGCAGTGAGGGTGGGACGGTGTGATCTCATAGCGCCACAAGTAGCTGGGTTTGTATGTTGGGTAGAGAGGTATTTTGTAACGTTAGCAACAATAGAGTTTAGGAAATGTTTAAAGAACACAATTTCTCGCACAGCTTTTCTTCCTTTTTCACAGGCAAGCTGCGTAGTTCGTGTTGTACCTCACCTTCCTGTTTTGCGGTGACGTGAATGTTGGTTTCTGCTGTGGTGAATGCCTTGATAGTGTGGTGGCAAGAGGAACGGCTCTATTTGGGACGTCTCTACCCCTCCAAACCGAAGTAGTTCCCCCGGCTTAAAGGCGTGGCGGTCACGTTCTGTAGATCTTCCCTCCAAGGTTATCAGCGTCGGTGTGCGCTTGGATCACCCTGGTACGCCCCCTAGAGGTTATCGCTCGGCATTCTTCAGATTTCGAGAGCGCTTCCATTGGTACACATAAGCTTCATTTAGAACGACCAGCTGTGAGTTAAAGCATGAGGTGTACATGTGGGTGTAGCTATCCTGTACATTTGACAAAGTTTTTTTTTTTTTTTTTATGAAGTAGATGTGGGTGGGGGCGGGGAATTTAAACGGTGTTTCGAGTTCTCTTTTTTCAGGCCTGCACCCCTAAAGCTGACCAACGAAAGCATCGCCCCTGTCATATCTCCGTGGTACAAGTTGCGCTCACCTTTTACTTAGGACAGTGGATTGGGATCGTTCTTATCCTGTTTTAATCTTGTAGGCAGGTATTTAATCTTGTCTAGTACCACATTTTGTACAGTTGTGTTTGAGGGGTATACCTATTTTGGGTATTGTGGGGGTGGGCTGGGGTGTGGGACTTAATGAGTCTCTCCCTAGACTTTACAGCTCGTGTTCCCCTAAGCAAACTGGCATGATTAGGAAACGCCCAGGTGCATCAAGAATCAAGTGGACACACACCTCGCAGCGTAGCCTCTCCAATCATAGTCCTCCACATGTAGCCAGAAGCTGTTATTCCCGTCAGTGCGGTAATTGGTCTCTTTATTAGAAGTCTTTGTTATTTCTGCAACTCGTTTTTTTGCCTTGTTGGGTGTGGGAGGGGGATCTGTACTTGTGACTCTTGCAGATAAAGTTAAAGGCCCACTATTCAAAAGCAACATCTCCGATTCCCCCAAAGGATGGAGCCTCCGCATTCAGGCCCAGGGTTGTGTTCTGCTGCTGTAAGATTATCTTAAGGACTTTACTGAGCTAAGTAGCTGAATCCGTTATTGCTGTAATTTTGGTTTTGTCTTGAGCTTTTTGTTTGGGTATGGAATTGTGGGGAGAGGTCTTCTCTTGCATTTTTTCAGTGTGCTGTGTCCTGTGCGCTCCAATATCCTGAGGTCATGAGGAACTCATTGTTTGTACAAGTTGCATTGCACATCAAACATCACGTAAGGTCACTAAATGTTTTCCAGTTTAACATTCATTGTCTGGCGAAGTGCCTCCATTGCTAGTCCTTTGCAATTAGTTACGGAGCTTTGTATTTACAATACAATGAGTAAACTATCTGTAAAGGCTTTTTTTTGCATAATAAATGCATAGCTTGTTGTGACTGAATACAGTTTTGGTATGCATTTGTTTTTTGGGGGGGGGGGGCTTGTGTGGGGAGCTTTTCTTATGCTTTTTCAGGTATGTCTTAAAGTTGGAGCTTTGTTGAGCACGGATGTGACCGGGGCTTGAAGTCTATTCAAAGTGGAAGTGAAGGCAGATAAGTGGAGTCCATCAAATGTTTGAAATGCAGATAAATGACCCTAGAAGATCCTAGTGCAAGCTAAAGCCTTCCAGAACTTGAAAGTCACTTTGCTAAGTAGACCAATGAATCTGTTCCTGATTCTAAGATTTGATGGAACGTTAATTCTGATATCTGCTGTAAAGCATTTGGTAAGGATAACAACAGTGAGTTCTATGATTGCGATGTGGGCAGGGGATCTTTTCTCTCATTTTTACAGAAGTGTCCAGAGGATCAGATTCTGCCAAGGAAATTGGACTGCTGCCTCTCAGCTCCAGAAACCCCCTGTTGGGTCAGACAAGTCAGGTTACAGTGTGTACACACTGAAATATGTCACTAGCCCTTGTGCAACTGTACATGTGGCAAGCTATTAATCCTAAAACTGTCACGCAACTGTGTGACTTGTAGTGACTATTTAAATGTGCATTGCACAGATGAGCTCTTAAGTATAGCAATGCAATTGTGTTGCTGTAGGTGGTTTTGGATCTGTCCCTCCCATTCTTTTTCCAGAAACTGATTGAAGCCTGAATGAAGACTACAAAAAATAGTAAGCGTTGGCAAATTTGTCAAATTGAACTTCTGCAATGTTGGAGTTGACAATGTGAGATCTTTGAACTAGCTTTGTTATCCTCAAATCATTTGTAACAATGCTTTACTAGATTCCTCTTTGGCCACTGGGCCCTAATGCTTTGCATCTCAAACTGTAAGAAGTGTAGTACCCAAATCTTCAAATATTGTGTGGTGGGTGTGTTGTGTAGATCACTCTTTGTTTCAGATCATTTGCGTCTGTCCACTCCGATCTCGCCTGCCTCTGAATGCAAAGCCATCTGTGGAAGCTGTCCGCGAGTGTTTCCCCCTGAATGAAGTTTCGACCCTCTGCGCTTCAGCTTAAATTATCCCTGATGTTCTCTGCAGAAGTCCCCTCTGTGTCTGTGTGCCCCTTTCCCCCTTTGGTTTTCTTAGGTAAAATTCCCCAATATCTTTATTTGGCATCTGGGATCCCCTAACCTGTAATGGAGCACTGAGAACCAGTTGCATTAAGATCAAGAGCTGCAAGCTTGTGTCGCTAATACTGCATCACTACAGTCATGGGTGCTGAGTTAAGTAATTTTGGTTTGAATTTCTTTTAACATACCATGGCTTAAATGTGTAACACAACATTTTTGCATGAACACAGCTCTGCATAACATTTGTTAAATCTTCATGAAGTCGTCAAACATTGCAGTAGTTATGTGTAGGGCATTTGGTGGGGGGCAAAATCTCTTTTTCTTCTTCCAGATTTCCTAGTCCTCTTTTTGCTACCAAGCCAGGTGACTTCAGCCGTTGGATGTCCTTAGCGTTGCCGAGAGTAGCTCAAATGCAGTGTGTCAGTGGTAAAAGTACCAACACTTAAATCTGGGCAGTTGGGATGGGAGGGGGGGGGGAGCTCAAATTGTTCTTTTTTCCATTGCAGTCTCCGTGTATATTTGACCTGCAAGTCCCAGTGAAATGCGGTATCAAACACCTGACGGGCCGGTATTGTGGTTGCACCAAATATTTAAAATGATCGTAGTGTCGTGGGAAATTTTTGGGGTTGGGGAAACAAGTTCTGCTTTTTTTTCTAGTTTCAGCTTCGTGAACCAGGTGAACGTGTGGTGGCAGGGAAGCTTAGCGGCCAAGTGTAGTGGGTTTTCTTTTCCTGGGGGAACAACAAGTTTGTTCCTTCAGGTTTTGCTTTTTCCCCTCTTACAGCAACAACAAAAAGCAAAAGACTCCGGTGGTGGCACTCCTGACTTCTGTCAGGAACAGGGTTCGACTCCCTGCGGTGTCGCTTTTAAGTCTGCTGTGGGTGTGAAAAGATATTTGAAATTGGACAATCCCATTATATTGTTACTACATATTTAATGATGGAATCCCCTTCAGTAATCTGGTGCATTTTGCCCTCTGTCTGCCGTCTATCATTCTCAATGCAAATGTGTATCAAATTGATTTTGGAGCTCTTGTATTTTCACCTGGTGCATAGTCAGTATTCCTGCATTAAATAAAACAAATGGAGACAGAGGTTGGCTTACCATTTGGCCATTTTAATATGTACTAATAAAGTGTTTTCAAACTGGGTATGAGGAGGCACTTGCTAAACTATTATATTTGTTTATGATGAGACTGCAGTATTGGGCAGAGGTTTTCAAAATGTTTTGAGCCAAGGAACCTCCTACTGCTTAGAAAATACTCCTGACCCCTATAATCATTTGTAATAATGGGCTAGTAAAATTCATAAGCTTAAACCATATAACCAGATGTGTTTTTTATGTAGATATTTTGTTTGTTACTATTAAGTTAACTACACCAATAACAAAAATATCTCGGGTAGTATATTTAACACTGCAAATCATCTCACCCGGCTCTTTAAGGTCAAATTGTGTTAAAACTAGAGTGTAGTATCTACAGTTGGCATCACAACCTCAGGGAATGTTGTCATCAGCTGCAAACTATCAAAAAGGAAACCTGCTGCTGCCCTCTGCCTTATCAAATTTGTCATATTATAGAATGTGAATGCAACCTATGGTTCAGTAGAAGTCTAGACTAATGGACATGTGTAAGATAAAAAATATATCAGCTAGGATGGGTTGGCTACTTTCTTTTGTTGACATTTTATAGCAATGAAATAAAAAGAACTGAGCTTTTCATTCTGAAAGAATGACAGGACCCAAGAAGAATCTAACATGTTTTCAACTGGTAACATTTGGAGCTACAAAAATAAGTAAATTAATTTCAATTCATCTGTTATAATAAATAAATGTCATCTACTCCTATGGCTTCTGTCTTCTATATTTTCTACAAATTGTATATCATTATTGGCCCATTGGGTACTATACATAACCATAGACATAGGCCCTGTTTCAAAAATAAGGGTTAGCCCAAATTTAAGGTTTGATAACCCTGAAAAGAAGTCAGTTCAAGAGTTTTCAGTGTCAGAGCCCCCCAAAACCCTGAGACAGTCACCAATGGGAACTTTGAACCTAACCCAGTCCGGTGCAGGGTTTATTCCACTAACTCTGAGTTTAACCAGAATCTGCTCCTGAAGGAGAGCTCTGATAAAGTGAATTTACTTAACTCTTTCATGCATTTATTATTTCTATTTTAATCTAATACAATTTACTGCTTATAACTTCTTAAACTGGTTTGGTTTAACAGCTTCAAGCTCAATTCATTAATCAATTCAATCAATTAATTGAGTTGTTGCCTGAATTGTTGTCTTAATTTAACACACGTGTTTAATGTCACGTTAAGAAGAATAGTTTGTTCTGCTCCAAATTCCCAAATATTTACCAAACCTTTATGTGCAAAATTGTGGTGTTTAAAATAATTCTTAAGTGGTAAAATAGTATTTAATGAGCTACAAAAAATGCAAAAACAGATTTGTGTTTTAATGCATACTTTTTAAAATTCATACGAATTATTCATTATTCAAGCGTTTGACATACCATTTTAATATTAAACCTGAATTTAACCTGTCACATGACTTCCTGTCCTTCTAAGATGAAAGCCTCTGCAGGTTTATAGTTGCCATGGTGAATATTCTTTTCCACTGATCATGGCTTCTCCTCAGCTAAACTCAAGTGAACAAAAAAAAGTGAGTAACTCTACTTTACTACTTGCTTGGTGAAATAGGGTCCATAACCATTCTTAACACTCAGCAGATCATGCAAATAATAACAAAACCCATTACTAAAAATAGCAATTCACTTTGAGTTTTGCTAATCTGCATGAGGCGTCATCAATATCTATATTTACTGTATATAGAAACACATTTGAAGGCCCTTGTTTAATTATCTGCACTTCTGGCATAGAATGACAGTAACATGTGAAAATACACAACTGATCTGTGACTGCGGTCTAAAAGTCTAAATATTAGTTGATGTGTCAGTATTATTATTTTAAAAGATCCACGGTCAGTATCCAGAGACTATGAGGCGGAACGTTTGTACTGAAATGTTTCTACGGACGTATTTGAAATCGGTTCCACCTGCGGACCAGCAACAAAACTGTTTGCTTTGGTGTGTTTGATGCAGTGAGGGCTAAAGGGAGATGTGGTCCTTTTTCGCCAGGGATCCCGTTAAAGACTTTGCTTATGAAATTCTCCCGGAGACACAAGAAAAATGCGGATTATGGATGCTTCACCGGGGCAAACGAAAGGTAAAGACGTGTGTGCTATGACGCTAAGAGGCCTGTGGCTAAGTCGCTAGCGGTACCCATAGACATACCCACTTGTAAGTTGTCTTTATTTGAACTTTAGCAGCAATGTCACTTCAAACCTTTGATAGAGAAATAACATAGAGACATAAGCAAACATAAAGCAGCGTTGTGTTTATTGATACAAATATGCTAAAGCAGTTTTTGGATGTCTAGTAGCTAGTAGCTTTGTTTACTCTCTAAGCGCATTTCTCGCCACGTCACTTCTGATTGCGTTTTGAGTTGTGATGCAAACGATTTTGAAGCTTTGACACATTTGTATACATATTAGTTGCCAAATCTTTTTTTAAAAGTCCATATAGTTCACTTTTGTTTCAAATATATTATTATAAGAAGAGCAAAAAAATCTTTTTAAAACTGCCTCCGTTTTCACAGACAAATGGAGAGCCTGTCTCCGTCTTTGTTTACGAGGTTGCCCAAGGTTCAGAACAACAAACCCAGCTCGCCAAAGCAGCTTTCAAACGTATGAAGACCCTCCGACACCCCAACATCCTGGCTTATGTTGATGGTCTAGAGGTGTGTACTGAAACACAATGTACTGAAATTATGAAGGGGTAGCCTTTTCTCAATCATGTACACTTTTCCCACTCATTCATTCAGTTTGAGGTAAGTAGCATAGCACTTACCCATAATGTTAGTTTGTAGCTAATGATAATGTAGCTTTGATAGCTAATCTAGTCATTCTTGTAGATCCTTATGGCACCAGATTTTAGTATAATTGTGTCTGTTTTTGTGCTGTTATGTTTACTTATCCCATATACCCACAGTATTAAGTCAATATCGTGCAAATCTACAGTGTCCTTTAATTGAGTAGGGCTGGGTTCTTTCATTTTTCTGCTCAGAATTTACTTTATTCATATATTTCCATTGCCTAGTTCTGTATTAACTATTATCTAAAACTACAATATTATAGAATACTCATGATCATAAAATGCATTGAACACTGTTTTAGGAGTAATATCTATAGTGTCATTCTTTGGGATGAGGCTGTCTACTCATAGTTCTCTTACAGGAGCCACCAGGCATCAAAAATACCAAATACCAATTCCAAATACCATACTTTTCAGTTGTATTTGTAGTTATCCTTTATTTGCATAGTCTTAGATGTCATGTTGTAATACATGATCTATATAGATGTCATGTAATACATGACATATATACAGTGATTTACTTTTGATTTGCCCCATTTTTTAGACAGAGAAAAGCCTGTACTTGGTCACTGAGCAGGTAACGCCACTTGCTGTCCACCTTAAAGCTCAAGCTGAAAAGGGTGGTGCTGGAGAACTGGAGGTGTCATGGGGTCTTCACCAAATTGTGGTTAGTAGAAAATTCATCACCAGCTGACCTTGTCATCACAAACATTTTATGTTGTTATAAACCATTCTTTTCTTTTGCTCATCAAACAGAAGGCTCTCAGTTTCTTAATCAATGACTGCCACCTCCTCCATAACAACGTGGGTGTGTGGGCTGTTTTTGTGGATAAAGCTGGGGAGTGGAAGCTTGGAGCACTTGACCATGTTTCCCCTGAACAAGGTGATCCAAGTGGAGCTGTTTTACCTGCCCCTAAAGCAGTCTACCCTGATATGGAGAAATATGATCCACCCGAAATGCCAAATAGTAGTGGAGAAAAGTGGTAAGACTACAAAGGTGCATCATATTTGAAGTATTTAGGTAAATGCAAAACATATTAATGGTTTTGATCAATATTTCAGGGCTGGGGAAGTTTGGCGGTTAGGCTGCTTAATATGGGAGGTGTTCAATGGGCCACTACCACGAACTTCATCACTTCGTTCATTAGGAAAGGTAAGATGCACACATGTCTAAAATCATATTCAAATCTTTGATCTTTGTTATGTCTTTCTCAGTAGGATTAGCTTTGAACTAATGTACACCATCTGTGCAGATTCCAAAAACTCTAGTCCCACACTATTGTGAGCTTGTGGGAGCAAACCCTCGGGCTCGGCCCAATCCTGCCCGCTTCTTGCAGAACTGTCGAGCATCTGGGGGATTCCTTAGCAACAGTTTTGTTGAAAGCAACCTCTTTCTAGAGGAAATTCAGGTATTATAGTGGCTACACATTCACCTTTTTTTACTAACAATAAATTGTATGAGAATAACAATTGTTGTACTTTCAAGATCAAAGATCCTGCCGAGAAGCAGCAGTTCTTCCAGGATCTGAGTGAAAACCTAGACTCCTTTCCCGAGGACTTTTGCAAACACAAGGTCCTTCCTCAGCTTCTCACTGCGTTCGAGTTTGGAAATGCTGGAGCAGTTGTCTTAACCCCTCTCTTTAAGGTGTGTGTTTTGCTTCAATTTTTGTTTTGTTTTTTAACAGTTGAACCCTTAAAAGCCCTTGTCTGACCATCTTTTAGGTAGGAAAATTTCTGTCTGCAGAGGAATACCAACAGAAGATAATCCCTGTCATAGTCAAGATGTTTTCCTCTACAGACCGAGCAATGAGGATACGACTGCTTCAGCAAGTATGAATTTATTTTACATTAAAACTCCCCTGTCTTTCGCTTCTTTTCTTTATTTTTCTTAAACTAACCAAAACAAATTTTTGTTTCATCTGTCTGCAGATGGAGCAGTTCATCCAGTATTTAAATGAAGCTGCCGTCAATAATCAGATTTTCCCACATGTTGTTCATGGGTTCACAGACACCAACCCGGCCATTCGAGAGCAGACTGTCAAAGTAATTCATAATAATAAAATAAAGACATGGACTGATCAGTAAATTGTTGCTAATCTTTATCTTTTCTGCTGTAGTCCATGTTACTTTTGGCTCCAAAGTTGAATGAAGCCAATCTGAACCAGGAGCTTATGCGTCATTTTGCTAGACTGCAGGCTCGCGATGAGCAAGGTCCAATCCGGTGTAACACAACTGTTTGTCTAGGCAAGATTGCCTCCTACCTCAATGCTGGAGTAAGACATTCTTTTTTTTCAGCTTTTTTGACAACATCTTAACTAGTCACAGTTTTGTCAGTTTTTTAATCTTTCTTTTCCGTAGGCAAGACAGCGTGTTCTGATTTCTGCTTTCTCACGAGCCACTAAGGATCCTTTCCCGGCCTCTCGGTCTGCTGGAGTTCTGGGCTTTGCTGCCACTCACAACTATTATAGTATATCAGAAATAGCTGCACGCATACTGCCCACTCTTTGTGCCATTACTGTCGACCCAGATAAAGGCGTCCGAGACCAGGTACTTGTAATGTAAATGCTGCATTTGTAATACCGTTGAATTACTTTGCTGCTTTTAGCGACAAATGCCACTTTGTCTCATCCTCACCAGGCCTTTAAAGCTATAAAGAGTTTCCTCTCCAAACTGGAAACTGTTTCCGAAGACCCTAGCATGCTGACGGAGATAGGTGTGCATGTGTTACAAACTTATCAAAGAACCATGTATTGATTAGTTTTTTTTATGTTATTTCTCTTTGCTTATCTCTCCCCCGTTGTGCCTTTTAGAGAAAGATGTGGGGTCATGTGCACAACCTGCTGGTGCCTCTTCGGGTTGGACAGGCTGGGCAGTCACAGGCATGTCCTCTCTCACTTCAAAACTGATCCGAACAAATCCAGGAACAGAGGGTGGAGGAGCCACTGACGCTTCAGTTGCTACTGATGCAGTCACTCCAACAAATGCTTCTTCAGTTGGTAAGAAACTGTTGATATTGTTGGATCTGTTTTTCTGATGATTTTGTCAATGTATTAGTTATTTCTGCATTTAGATTTCCATACTTTATTTTTTAAGTCTTGATACCATATTCTGCTATGCCTGCCTTATTATTTGTACCTAGTAATTAGTATTACCATTGCTTATTTTATGTCGCACCATAGCACTTTTCTGGTTTTTACATTTTGTGAAGTATTTTTCTGACTCTGAATTTTTACAGATTCTCAAGACACGCCTTCAGAGGTCTCTATGCCTCACCCTGCTGCCAGTAGCTTTAGTCTACCAGAGACAAATAATGCTCAGACCAACATTAATGAGCCAATAGGAGACCGGTGGGATGATGATGAGGACTGGGGAAGTCTAGAGGTAGATCATGTTTAAAAAATGAACAGCATAGTGCAGTTTATATTGGTTTTTCTAATGTGGCTCTTTTTCTAGGAGCCAGAGAAAACTCTGACTGAATCTGATGATTGGGGTGCAGACTGGTCAGGAATTACATCATCTAAGAAGAAAGCTGTTGATAAAGTATATATATATATAAATTTTCCCCAAGATAATCTTTAAAGTAGAGGTAATATGTTAAAATAATGCAAACATTTTTCTTTGTAAAACCTTAGACAAGCCGCATGTCATCAGTGGCTGTGAAGAAGCAGAGCTCTGATTGGAGCAGCTCCGGTTGGGATGCAGATGACAGTTGGTCCAATGAAAAAGATGGGCAGGGGCAAAGCTCTGCTGGAGAAGAAGGCTGGGGAAATGACTGGGCTGACGAGGACACAGACACAACCTCCACAAATAAGACCCTGCCGCTGCCTGCAGGTGTGCGGTTAGCTAGTGAATACAACTGGGACAGCGCAGCTAAAGGATCAGCTCAGAATGACCTGTTTGCCAGCGTATCCCAGAGAACCGCGGCTAACACAACTGTCACGGTGAGCATAAAGGGGGGCTGTGTCTTATTGATAACAGAAAGAAGAGAGATAGCCAGTGTGTACAATGAGCAACTTCAACAACCTTGTTGTGGAAATAAGACTCCTTTTGCAGGCTCTGATGAATGTTGAAGCAAAGACAAAGAATTTATTTCTTGCAAGAAATAGGTCAGCATCTCCCCCTAATGTCAGACCCCAAATGATGGAAATCACCAGGTTTATATAGTTTGAGATGACCAGAGGATATACATCTCAAAGTAAGGATGTGACACTCCTACTGAGGTGTGGTCAGACAAACTCCTGGAGGCGTTCATGAGCTTGATCACCTCAGGATGTAACATGTGGAGTCAAAACAATACAAGGTGTGATACATTTCAAAGGAGAGACAACTCATGGCCAACAGTTTGGTTTGATTGCATCTATCAGCACATACATTATCAATAGTAATATATGTGCTGATATCTTGACAAGATTACCAATTTGACAAGATTAGCAATCAAAAGGGAAGAAAGGGGTTTACATGAAAAGTTTTCTAACACTGTCTTTGACTACCAAACCAAATGAGTTTTAGTTACAAGACCAAGTGTTTTCTAAAAGGTAGAATAATCTCACAATATTTGAATTTCCTTTACAACCTAATCTCATTCTTTGCATAAATGCAAAGGCTGTGGCATTACTGTACTGCTGTACATTGTTGTAAAATTGATTTCTTTTGGCTTATTCAGGGAGGAGATGGCTGGAGCACAGAAATGTCAGGAGACTGGGGTGGTGAAGAAAGTTGGGAGTCTGTTGATGGTGTCCAGGGTATGTTGTTTTTCCATCAACACTTGTATATAATTGTGTACTTGCTAAAGTTTTGTTTTTGTTTTTTTCACAAGGTTTGAGCAAAGCTGAATTATCAAAGAAGAAGCGTGAAGAAAGAAGGAAAGAACTGGAGGCAAAACGCGCTGAACGAAAAGCCAATAAAGGACCGCTCAAATTGGGTGCACGTAAACTAGATTAAGGGACAGGTGTGGTACAAGAGGAGGGCAGCAGCAACGGGACCTATCAACGGAACTTTGACATTCCGCAAGGAGGACCAGAGAGATGAAAGATGTAAAACTATAAACCTGTCTCCAAAATACACCATAAAAATGACTGGTCAGATGAACTGGACGCAAGGAACAGTTACTAAAATATTGAGATGGAAAAGACAATATTAAGCTGTCAATCATCTGGGCTTATGGGAATGAACCAAAATGTGCTGGTTTTAATGTACAGAAATGGACCTCTTATATTTAAGTGTTATGTGGACAAAAGTAAACAAGGACATGAGAGTCACGCCTTTATCATTATAGTAAATTTGCTGTAAATAAAACGGCATGAACAATACAGTTTACTTCAGCTGTCACAAAAACAATGCATGCACAGTATTTGACCCAAAAACTGTATTTTTATTGTCTATAACAGGCCTTGGGAAGTAGAGATCTTCTAATGGCAAGTGAATGCATGTGTTTATATGTCCCATGAAGAAAATCGATTCATGCTGAACTTGAATCAAGACTGGATGGGATGTTTTCAGGGTAAAGGACATTTTGCTCTTTTATTTGTGCCTTCATTTTAACAAATCATATCTGAAGGGTTATATATTGTATTACTGAGGATGTGAACCTGTTTCATTAAATTAGTTTCCTTTAAGTTCCATGCCTTTTTTCTACATAATTAAGAGTTACCATTAAGAGAATAAGCATCAGTTACACCTAGGGGCTTTCTTTCACCAAGTTTAATGTTTGTTAGAGACTGCAGATCGACCTGAGATCCATAGTTTTTATAACTGTATTTATTGCCTTCATTTTTGTAAATTGAGAAACTTACAAAATCATTCCTCATCAATGAAACAAAGCTACAGAACAAATGGAGTATATTCAAGACATTTGAGCAAAATTTTTTTTTATCAATAGGTATTAAATACATGTTCAACAAACTACAAATATTCTATATTAATATAATTTTAACACATTTTTGACAGGTTGCATGTATTAAAATGTAAAAATGACTATTCATATTGGCACCAGAGATGCTGTATGTATGTTGTGTGCTGTTAATAGGAAACGGAGATCGTTTGTGCCTCGTGATGTCAATGGCAGTTGTGTTTAGCTGGCCTAAAACTTATTGTGCAGGTGGCCTTTTAATGAAAGCCTGGGTTATGACTGCATTACTGTGTGTTATTTTCCTTTTCCTTTTCCTTTTTGTTTCCTCCAAGAAACGCCCCTGCCAAAGCCACAAAGCCTAATCCAATTGCTCCTGCCAGACCAACAAGCAGGGCAGTTTCACCAGCCTTGCGAACCTGTAGAAATCACAAAGTCAAGTGTCACACAGATTTAATCAAAATGCTACCTGCAAACAATGTCATACTTAAAGGTGCACTATGTAACTTTTCTGCTGGGGTATCCACCATCTGCTCTAAGGAAATATTACAGGTTTGCCTGGAATTCCACAGTAAGGCATTGAACTGATCTATGTCCATGCAGACAAGCAGGTGATGCCACTAGACCAAGTTACAGGTCAGGCTCACTGAGATAAGAATGTGTTCTCAGCACCTGGTAAAATAAATATCTGGAGATACAGGGGAGAAACATGCAAACTCTGCACAGGCAGCAGTTTGCAGTGCTAGCCACTCAGACACTGTTATTCTGTGAGTCTCATGTTCTGAATAAAATTCCTACATCTTACTACCCACCCACCTGTCGGGACTCAGGCTGGCCATAACGCAACTGAGTGACAAAGTGCTCACAGTTTCCTCTGAACACGCAGTAAGGAATTTCATTCCCCACTCGTCTCCGTGCCTCTCGGACAATGACGTCAGCCGGACGAGGGGTGTATTTCTCGTCCAAGATGTTGTTGATGATCCACTTGTTTGTTCCTATGACATCCCAGAACTCCTCCTCCTTTACAATAGCTTTCTCCGCCAAGACAGACATCATACTGTCGACACCTGCACCTGTAATCTCAGCTAAAAAAAACAATATAAAACACTTATACTAATTATCCTTTATTATTATTAATCAAAAACACATACATTTGTATGAACCATATTGTGTATTTATATATATATATATATATATATATATATATATATATATATATATATATATATATATTATATATATATATATATATATATATATATATATATATATACACACATACATACATACACTATTACATAAGTGTGCCAGTGACCCTAATGCCATATTTGAGAACTTACAGGGTGGAGCCAGATGAACCACAGAGCCATCGCCAACATAGATTGCCCAGTGCTGGTAAGAACCACGAAAGATTTCTATTAGATCCCCAGGATTTGGCTTTTCATCAAACTGAAAAACAAACAAGAATCATATTTTTAGTTTACTTATAAGTAGGCCTGACAAGATAATACATTTTGAAATGTGACATACTAATTGCTGAAGTAAATATAGATGATAAAGGATAATATTGAAACCAAACCATAAAGCACAATTTTCTCTCAAAAATTATTCTAAATGTACAACATTGTTAAAAATTTGAGTTGCACAAAAATAAATAGCTGAATGCAACACTTAAATAATTAGTTTGTATCTATGAGTCACAGAAGTTCATAATTCAAATGTCTACTATTCAAATCTCATTGTACTACAGAAAAATAACCAACAATTTCCAAATAGCCTAGTACAAAGAAAAAAGTATTGTTCCATCTAACATACATTAAACGACAAGTCAAGTCTTAAGTCATGACAGGCCAACTTATATTAAACTATATTATCCCTATAGCGTATAGCCTAAATATATAGACTACTGACTGATATTAAAGAGAAAAACATAAAAACATATTTACCAATGTTGGAGCCATGTTTGCAGAGGAGTTCTTTTGCTATCGGTTTTGATTTGACTGTAACAGGAAGCGACGAAATCTGCACACGCAGACGAACAAACAGGTGAGGAGAAAGGCTTAGAAAGCAGTGAGCGACATTTAGGAGACAGAATATCACACGGTTAGCCTGTTTTTGTTTAGCCTACGTCTTGACTACGTCTTAAAATAGTTTCTGGCGAAGTTTCACCTTCAGTTTCTCCTGGAAAAATATCTATGATGGTGACTGCAGCTTCTGGCGGTGACGTCGCGCGGGCACAACACAACAGAGATCAGCTGAAAGAGTCAACCTTTCAGAATAAGACCATAATGTCCTCTTTTTCACAATAAGAGTCTAAAGCATTCGGCTGCTATTTAAATGCATTACATTTGGTTAGTTAAATAAATGTTCCTTATGGTTGACAGTATAAAAATAGGGTACAGCCTCCTGAAGGCAGCACCTGCGAGCAGCTACCAGTCTGTAAGTATACAAAAAATAATACAATAATGATTTTGTTTTAATACTGATTACTGCGATGATAATAATAATAATCGTCATGTTATATAATGTATTATCAATACTTTATGTCATGATACTAGACTTTAAATAAACAAAGAAAGTGTAAGCAGGGGGCTTTAGTACGTCGCTAGATGGCGGCAGTTATTAGCGCTCTGGGTGGATTAAATAAAAGTGAAGAAGAATAGTTTCCGGTTACAGTACGCTCTTTTAGTATTTTCTGTTCTGACATTTGATAGAAAATCTTCTTAACGCGGG
Source organism: Periophthalmus magnuspinnatus (assembly GCF_009829125.3). Lineage (NCBI taxonomy): Eukaryota > Metazoa > Chordata > Actinopteri > Gobiiformes > Gobiidae > Periophthalmus > Periophthalmus magnuspinnatus. The sequence goes on along the minus strand of NC_047135.1, from coordinate 31,127,622 downwards.
TTCCATTGCTCACACCGAATTTATTAAGATCATTTTAGGTTTTATGCAACGCTTTGATGTTAAAAGAACAAGCCATGTCTGCGGTGTTTGACGGAAGTGGGCTAAAAGCGGCGCAGAGCTCACTCAGTCACACACCACACACTGCTCTGAGGTGAGTAGTAACACTCAAAGAAATTGCACTCAAGACTACAAGAAAAATACAAAACAAGCTGTTTGTCTTATTTTACTTTTTGTACTTGTAAAGGTGTGAAAATATTTAAATGAAAATCATATGTCTTGAGTATAAAAAGACAGTTTTCATGTTCATATTTTTATTCAATATTAATAAATATGTAATTATGGTCCTGCATTAGTCAGTTGTACAGATGGAATTTAATGTTATATTAACCCTCTTTTCTTAAATAGTGCACAGGAGCTGTCACAGGAGATTAAATCTTTCATAAATGGAGTGGACAGTGTCCAAGGACGAAAGCTCAGTGTGAGAGAGCACGCTCGGTGTGCTGTGAGGCTGCTGCGCGCGGTTCCTGCGTGTCGAGCCGCGGTACTAGAGCATCTGAGAGGGGTCTATGATGAACATGTGTCTGCTTTCTTGCACCATTTGGAGACAGAGGGAGAAGGAGGCTCTGGGCCCAGCACCAACCTGGAGGACATCATCCAGGTAAGTGGCACAAGAGCTGCACCTGTATTGCTTGAGCATTTCATTTAATGAAATAAACGTCTCTGTAAACTGTAATATATTATGTAATTGGACAGTAATGACATTTGTGGGGTTTTTTTGTTTTTTTTCTAGGAGGTTCATGGGGTGCTTTCTGAATTTATTCGTCTTAATCCACGAGCCTGGGCCCCGCTGGTTTCGACTTGGGCTGTAGACTTACTGGGACAGCTGAGTAGTAAGCACGCTGGTCGCAGGGGCACCCCTCACTCTTCCAGCCTGAATGAGCTGCTCCAGTTGTGGATGTCTTGTGCAGCCACGCGCTCCCTCATGGAAGCCTACTCTCAGTGTTTGGCTGCCATGCTGGCTTGGTGCCCTGATGCCTGTGTAGATGCACTCCTGGACACCTCTGTTCAACACTCACCTCACTTTGACTGGGTGGTTGCTCATATTGGCTCGGCCTTTCCAGGTACCATCATCAGCAGAGTGCTGGCCTGTGGACTCAAAGATTTCTGCTCTCATGGAGCTAAGGATCAGAGTCTGATGGGAATAGACAAAGGGCCAAAAGTGCCCAAAATTGGTTCTGTGGTTGGAATCCTTGGTCACCTGGCTGTACACCATTCTGACTGTATCAGGAAGGAGCTGCTCCAGATGTTCCAGGAAAGCTTGACCCCGTCCAGCCCTTTGTCTCCAGATTTGTCCTCCAGCTCCTGGGAAACATCCCCACAGCTCCGTCGAGCTGTTGTGCCATTTCTTCTGCAGCTGGCCGCCATGTCTCCTGACCTTTTTGGCGCTGTGTCTTCAGAGCTGGTGGAGCTCCTACGGCCTCCTATATTGCTTCAACTTCACAGTTTGCTGCAGTGCCTTCCTAGGGAAGAATTGGACAATATGGTCGGGCTTGCTGTCCACCTGATTAGCCAGAGTCCCACAGGTGGGGCTCGAACCCTGCGTTTTATTGCTGACACCGCCACTCCAGCCTCAGTAATTATATCTGGCCCTACATCTTCTCCACACGAGGGAGTCAGGGAGGGATGTGATCGACTACTTCAGATGCTGCTACTTCATCTACATAAACTGGTGTATAACCGTTCAGATGGAGTCGAAGGTGCACCTCACACCTCGGTTATGACTCAACCTAAAAGAAAAATTCCCTTTTTGGAGGAGCTTCAGTCCTATGTGGGTGAGCTGTGTGCTGAAACCCTGCGCCTTGAGAGAAAACGTCATCTGTGGTTGCACCAGCTCCTGTGCCTGCTATCAGTTTACGGTGGTCCAAGTGTGGCCACTGAGGCTGTGTGTCAGCTTCTAACCCAGGCCCGAAATCCTGAAGAATTGGCATTGGCCTGGCAGCTGCACAGCACACTGTCCCTGTGTATGGTGGGACTGATCCCTGCCGCTATTACCCGCTCCGTGGCACAGATACACACAAACACCCTGAACCCAAGGCAGCTTCGACAGCTATTGCTGAACCTCGCTGCTGCTATTCAGAGCCAGGAGGAAGAGCGACGGGGGGCAACAGGACCCCATTACACTATGGCTATGCAATTAGGATCAGCTGTCTCAGAACACCTCCATGATTTTGGACCTCTTCTTCTCCATGGTGACTCTACAGTTTCACATGCAGCAGTGCAGCTTTTGTCTTGCAGCCCATTACCTCGTACCTCTTCTCCAGGCCACCTATTGTTGCTGTCACGTGCTGCTGTCACTTACTTTTTTTTGGCATTGAGAAGAAGACAAGAAGGACTTAAAGTTGGCAGAGATGCTGGACAAGCGAGGGAGGCTGTGAACTGTTCTGTGTTACTACTGTCTCGATTTGCTGGGTACTCCCCTCTCACCCTTAAATCTATACTTCAGCAACTCGTTGAAGGAGCTTTGCACAAAGGTAATGCGGATCTTTTTGGAGGGCAAACATGCGACATATCAGATGTACCTGTACCTTCAACATCCGCTTTACCGGATCTTGGAGCTTCCCTGCTGAGCATCAACTGTCAGTTCGGCACCACAGCAAACTTCTCTGGCAGTGTGTGGTCAGTGTTTCATGCCGGAGTTATAGGAAAGGGGTTAAAAGTCAACTCTCCCCCAAAAGTCCCTGATCCATCTGCCGCAAGTCAGGTGAGTTAAAGTATTAGAGATTAGGGTAACAGAGCAAATGTAACCCTCTCTGGATTTCTGTTATTATGGGTACTGCGGGATGGGGATAGTTTGATTGATGGCAGTCTCTGGTCACTGGTTGCATTGCCTTGTTACATATTTTTAAGTGATTAATATGTATTTATCTTTTTGCCTGTAGAACATCCAGACTCTCATTGCTGTCCTGGTGCAATGCTGCAGCTCCTGTGGTCTTAATGGTTCATACGCTGGTTCACGACCTTCATCTGACCCCGGAGAATTTCCAACAATTAATGCAGAAGCTGCCAAAGTGGTTGCAGTTACAATGGTTGAAAATGTTTGTCCAGATGTATCCAATAGTGAGCTCTCATGGCCACCAGAAGAGCATGCTCGTACCACTGTAGAGAGAGATATCCACATTCGCCGCTGCTTTGAGGCCCACCCTGTGCTCTTTCCTATGCTTCAAGTGGTGGCAGCTGGACGGCCTGCTCTCTGCTACTGCTCTGCTCTCCTCCGGGGACTTCTCGCCACTCTGCTTGCACACTGGGAGGCGTCCCGCGATGCTTCATCCACAGACTCTCCCTGGCACCTTCAGGCCTCCAGCTTGGTGGTATCCTGCATGGGAGAAGGCCAGTTTATTCCTCCTGTCTTGGCCAATGTCCATGAGGCATTCCCTCACCTTGCACCATTTGAGGTGAGGCTCTTATTGCTGGCTGTATGGGAATATGTGAGGGGCAATGGACCAATGCCTCAGAAATTTACTTTCAGCTCAGAAAAAGGAGGTATCTTCTGCAGGGATTTCTCACGAGATGGAGATGTGGCAAGATATGTGGCACCAATCCACAGCGTTCTGCATAAAAACATTGATAGATTGGGACATTTATGTTGGCGGTTCCAGCTTTGAGAGAAGCTTTGAAAAGACTAAATGTAAAGCAATATAAGCATTATATGCTCTACAAAGATGGTTTTTCACTTTGTACTTTTTAATGTTTTCTTTGTTTGTAGTTATTGGTCTAAAGATGTGCCAAACAGACTTCTGTAATTTCTGTACATATAGTATGAGCTTTTTTGTAGAAAAGCATGTGAACAGTCACCAAACAATTATTTTTTTCTTACTAATTAATAACAATTTTCAATTTATTTAACAATTAATATGCTGTGTTTCTGTTGTTATACAAGCATACATCAACGTACAAAACAAATAAACAAGTGTTTTGTCCCTTTCAAAATGATCATTTTTCTGCATCAATAACGAGCTTTGTTTCTTTTTACATACATGCAGCTCTTTAACAAGCAAAAGATTTACCTAAACCATGTCTGCACATATGAATCGATGGCCACAGGCTGGCGATCAGTACATTTCACACAGCTTTGACATAGCCATCAAATCTTAAATAAGGCTTGGAACATAAGGTCTATATCACAGTGCAATGTGGTGATGGGATGTATACAGTGGTAGAATCAATTCAATTTACAGTAAAAAGTATGAAGGGAGGAAGTAGGAAGGGGCCCAAGGGATAACAAAAAATGGTCTTAGGGCCACATTTGGCCCCCAGGTCATAGATTGGACACCCCTGCTCTAGTCTAGAGGAGACTAGAGGATGTGGAGTTATAGTGCAATGGACACATACAGCAACAGTATTGTACAAACAACACAGGGACCGCGGGTGTGTGTGTGCCACTTGCAGCACGCACATTGGTAGAGGAACTGATCCTGCTGAAGCTGAGCGATGACGTGTCCTCGCCTGAGTGCGTGTTTCTGAGTGGATCCATGAGTGTCTATTGTTCAATCATAACTTTCCTTTAAAGAGTGTTAAGAGTAATAGCCTAAACTTAAAATGGCAAATGACATAAAATACCATATACACGGTTTATGTGAGAAATACTGGTGTATAATCTGTTTAAATCGATGACCAAATGTCTATGAGTATGTCCTAAAACAATGTTGCTTACAAAGAACAGGTTATCTTAATTTTTAACTATCTTTGTTGCGGAGTGAAATGCATAGATATCAGGGGAAATGGGCGGAGTCTCCGCTGTAAGCAAGATGGCCGCCTTCACTGAAAGGTAAGACAAAGCCATTCTGCTGTTTCATCGGCAATATTTCTAATGTTTGTGGTAGTTCACGTATGCAAATAGAAGGATATTGTGATTATGGTCTTTGAAACTGCGAAAAGAGACAGTTTAATCTTTTAACTTAAGTCATTCAATCATTTAAACGTGAAGCTCTCTGATCAATTGAACTAACTTGACAGTTCCTATGCCGCTATTAGCTTAACGGGTATCTGAGCACGATGCGAAAGCTTAAGTAGATTATTAACAAATACTCTTGAGTCTTGTAGCTTTTAAGCCTTACAAATGTCAGCGTTAGCGTCGGTATGGTATCCTGCTCTTAGTCAATAGAGGAATTTTGTTCTTCTCCTTTACTGAAATCATTTGACCTCACTTGGCTTACTGGAAAGCGCCAACTTGTAGCTATAGTTCATTCATCCCTTGAAGATTTTGCTTAAATTTATCATTAGATCTATCATACATACACAGGCTTTGTGGTGCATGCAGCGTCTTTAACCATCTAATTCAGTGTTGCTCTATTCCCTCTTGTAGGATGGCGCCTGTCCTAGCCTTTATACTGTTTCTCTGTCTTGGGGCCACATGGGCTGTGGATAAGGGCAACTTTAAAACTTGTGACCAGAGTGCCTTCTGCAAGTAAGCGACCATCACCAAATTCCCACACACATCTTTTACCTTATGTCCCTCAAGCAGTGTAATATTAAAATGTGATGTTTAACAGGCGTCAGCGTGCATTAAAGCCAGGGGAGTCTCCTTATCGAGCCCTGCTGGAGACCATGGAGCTCACCAACACCAGACTAACACTTCAGCTCATCAATGATAATAACAAGGTATACCAGAGCTCCTTATGACCTCTGCTGGTAAATGTTCAAATGCTAGATTTCACTGTTGCTTGATATCCACCTATATCTTGCTTTTCTCACAGGTGCGTCTGTTGCTTGAGCTCTACCGTCTCCAGGGAAACATGACAAGGGTGAAGATTAATGAGCTGAAGCCTCTGAAGCCACGCTATGAGGTCCCAGACGTCCTCATCAAGGAGCCACCCACTGAACCGTAAGTCTCCAAAGAACAGCATGTTTGATCATGTAACAAATGCATGGATTGTCTAGTCCCTCCTAACCTAAAATAGAATTCAGGATTGTGTTGTCACTTATTCTGGCACTATAGTTTCAGAAATGTTTTTACCAGTAGTGACACAGCAGCATATTGGGTTGTTCTACAGCTCTTTTGTTTATTTTTACATAATTTTGGCTGATACATATCTATGGACATTTTGCACTGATGGATTTCCATGGTAACCACCCCGAGGTCTAGATCTAGTTGTAATCGTTACTAATCCGTGTGTGAATGATCTTAACAACATGTGTATGTCTCTTCTCTCTGTACCTCAGCCTGGCTCTTTTATCCCAAGATGAGAATGGGGTGGTACTGTCCCTGGGTGCAGAGTCCCAGAGGGTCATTGTTAGCGCACGTCCCTTTCGTTTGGATATTATGGAGGGCCATGACGTGCTGATGTCACTGAACTCGCGTGGACTGTTGGCTTTCGAGCACTTGAGGATGCGCAAGGACACGTGAGAGTACACACATGCGCACACATACACACACACTCTCTTCTACGTCCTTGGTTAATTATTTACATTTCTGTTCCCATAAAATGATTTGTTTTTGAGTATTGTCTCTGACTGGTTGTTCTGTCCTCTTTTCCTATCATCCCAGTTTCTCCTATAAAGTAACTAGCACAGTGGCTAGTGTGTGGGATAAGGTCAAGAGGGTTTTCTCTAGGTAAAGACCCTTAAGATTTGTGTGTATTATGTTCCTTGTGCTACTAGGGGTACATCATTTGGGTACATCATTTATTGGGTCCTCTGTCAGCTTGTGCAGTTTTATTGTAATTCTTAAGACGAGAAAGAAATGAATCAATATGTGCATGGGACTAATTATTTTTCTTGACTGACCAATCTAGTTGAGTTTAACCCTCCATTGTAATTTTACATTCAATGCCAGTAAGTGATTTTATTTTTTACCAATTATGGCAGATTAACTAGGTTGGTAATGAAAAGTTTGAATCATCAGCTGAAATCTTTAAAAAATTATATGACCAAGTTCTAACACTGCATGGCTGAGTTGTATTATACCTGTAAATGGTAGAAGACCCTTGTTTTTGTTACGTAGATTTATCCTGTAGCAGCATCTATCTTTGTGGTTATGTTTTTTTCTTTATCTAGTTTGATTAAACTAAGGATCCAGAGCTACCATACCATATTTACCACTTACAAACAGGTATTCAATTTGGATGTTTTTATAGAAGAGCCATAAAATAAAGAATCATGGGGGTATTGTTTAAATTTGTTGAATGCACCGCTCAATATAGCCACAAGGTAGAAAGTTGCTCCAAACCTTGAAATTTGATAGTGTATGTTGAAGAGCTTTGAACCACAATGTTAGTTAATTTTACCCCTTAAAATAAATGTACTCCCATACATAGTTTTTTTTAATACTACATAATTTAAAAAAGGGACTCTGAATATATTCCTCATCTTTCACAATCTCTTTTTGAGCAGTCAAGCAGAGCCTGATCCAGAGAAGAAGGAAGATGTTGATCCAGCTAACCAGCCTGAGGTACTTTTATTTTGTTTGCTTAGAAATACAACATACATAGAGCATTGAAATAGAGTGAGGTGGATTATCATTGTTTCGTTGTCTTGATCACCAGGCAGCAAAAGAAGAGGATGAGAAAATAGAAGAAGGCATGTGGGAAGAATCGTTTAAGTCACACACAGACACCAAACCTAATGGTACGTAACTTGGATTACAGTGATTATGGGTACATATTGAATTGTGTTGTAGCCTATAATAGTTCCCATAATAGTATTTTATTGTAAACAAACTTGTTTTGTTTCACATATTTTTGAATAGTAATGCATGTAGGTTGTTTACCCTGAAAAACACACACCGGCAGCCATGTTTTTAGCCTAATTTGACCTAGGCTGGCCAGATGGCTCAATCTGAGACCCAAGTCCTCTCTAATGGTGGGAGTAGTATTTTTTAGCACAAAAGACAAAGATGAAAGCCTTTTACTTTTTTTTGCTAAATATCTATATTATTATTAGTATTATTATTAGAGTTATTAGTATATAGAACCTTTAAAAAGTGCTTTGTTGTGAGTTTTTTTAATGCTATTGGACAAACTACATGCATGACAGACATGACTACTCTAATGCTCTTCCCATTTCCCAGGTCCTTCAGCTATAAGTTTAGACTTTTCTTTGCCTGGAGTGGAAAATGTGTATGGCATCCCCGAACATGCAGATAACCTTAAACTTAAAACAACTGAGTAAGTGCAAATAATTGCTGTAAAAAATGACTAATTACTTTAACTAATGTGTATGATTGTTTTTGACTTGCAGAAATGGAGATCCATATCGGCTGTATAACTTGGATGTGTTCCAGTATGAACTTTATAATCCTATGGCTCTTTATGGAGTGGTCCCAGTTATGTTGGCCCACAACACACAGCGGACGACTGGTATCTTCTGGCTGAATGCTGCAGAGACGTGGGTGGATATCAGCTCCAACACAGCTGGAAAAGTATGTGCCTTAGATTTTAGAATTAGTATTTTGGCCCGACTCTGAACTAATGGTACGTTGATTTGTTAGACTGTTTTTGGAAAGATGCTGGATTATGTGCAGGGATCAAATGAGAAGCCACAAACTGATGTCCGTTGGATCTCTGAAAGTGGCATTATTGATGTCTTCATAATGCTTGGACCAACACCTAAAGATGTGTTTTCACAATACGCCTCTCTCACGGGTAAGTTTACTTTCACTGATAAGTACTTTTTACAAAAAATGCTTGCATGCAGATTAAAAATAAACAATCATAACATTAAATATTCTCCCTTTGGTTGCAAAACTACTTGCTCATTACAGTTTAATACAGCTCTAACTCTGTTTTAACCCATTAGGCACTCAGGCTTTTCCACCCTTAGCTGCTCTGGCCTACCATCAGTGTCGATGGAACTATAATGATCAGGAGGATGTCAAGACTGTTGATGCTGGCTTTGACGAACATGACATCCCCTATGACTTTATTTGGCTTGATATTGAGCACACCGATGGAAAGCGCTACTTCACCTGGGATCCCCACAAGTTTGCCAATCCTAAGGAGATGCTGCAAGGTATCAAGGACAAGAAACGCAAGGTAAACTCTAAACATAACACCAACAATGTTGCCAGTTCTTTCATATAGTAATAGAATTTTACTATGTGGCACTTTTTTGTTTTAGATGGTGGCCATTGTTGACCCACATATCAAAGTTGACAGCAATTACAAGATCCATAATGAAATCCGGTCAAAAGGTTTCTATATTAAGAACAAAGATGGTGGAGACTACGAGGGCTGGTGCTGGCCGGGTAAAAGCCTAACACATTTTCATGTTTCTTTCTCATGATTTTTTGCAAGTAATTTGATGACAAAATCTTGCAGGTAGTGCTGGTTATCCAGACTTCACCCGTGCAGACATGAGGGCTTGGTGGGCCAGCATGTTTGCCTATGATCAATATGAAGTAGGTCGACTGGCTTATCTTTTTGTACTATGTATCTTTAAGATGTTTATTTTTTACATATGTTTACATATTTGTTTTCAGGGTAGTATGGAAAACTTGTACACATGGAATGACATGAATGAGCCATCAGTTTTTAATGGACCAGAGGTCACTATGCACAAAGATGCCATGCATGGAGATTGGGAGCATCGTGATGTTCATAATTTATATGGGTTCTATGTGGTGAGCAAATAAACAGTCATAATCATTTGTTGTAGTTGCATAGCCAAAAAAAAGTATAGTTTAAAATAAATAAATAAAGACAACACTAAATACAAGTTTTTTTAATGAAATCCTGCAGCACATGGCAACTGCTGAAGGTCTGATCCAGAGATCTGGAGGAGTAGAGCGTCCATTTGTCCTTACCAGGGCCTTCTTTGCAGGATCACAGCGCTTTGGTGAGGGCTTCATACCTGTATTCAGCAGAAGTCCTCCATGATGGTCAGTCATGTGAGGGACTAGAGCCTGAGTGTGTGTTTCTGCAGGTGCTGTGTGGACTGGGGACAATGCTGCTGAGTGGGACCACCTCAAGATCTCTATTCCTATGTGCCTGAGCCTTGGCTTGGTTGGAATCTCTTTTTGTGGAGGTGAGTCACACTTAATATACACAGTATTTACTTTGTATTAAGTATTTTTATTTTAAAGTGTAATTTCAGCTAAAGGTTATTTTTTTAATGTCTAACTGAATAAAATATTTTAAATTAATTTATATTTAATTTAAATGATTATTTATTTTAAAAAATGTCTTTTTTCCATATTCTACTGCTTTTCTTACATTGCAATGCCACATCTCCCATGTGGGGTGAATAGTTTTGTTGCAGTTGTTTTATTTTTTATCTCAAAATTCTTAAATGCATTGCAATTTTTTCCTCTTGCCATATGTAGCTGATGTGGGAGGCTTCTTCAAGTCTCCGAGCTCTGAGCTTCTGGTGCGTTGGTACCAAACTGGAGCCTACCAGCCATTTTTCCGGGCACATGCTCACCTGGACACACCGCGCCGAGAGCCATGGCTCTTTGGTCCTGAGAACACTGCTCTGATCCGTGACGCAGTGCGCCAGCGCTACACTCTGCTGCCCTACTGGTACCAACTGTTCTACAATGCACACCTAACCGGAGAGCCTGTCATGAGGTGTGTCTTCCTTACATCACTCTATCAACAATTGTGAATAAGTGAATGTCTGTTACAAACCCATCTTTTTTATGTGAAAAAGGAAGAAAAACTCATTCATTTTTGTTTTCATATAGACCATTGTGGATAGAGTATCCTCAAGATTCTGCCACTTTTGCCATTGATGATGAGTTTCTCATTGGTACGGTTAGAGTAAAATATGTAAATATGAAATATAGACTCAAACGTTTACACTTTTAACCTCTCTGCTGCAGGAAAAGACTTGTTAGTGCATCCTGTGACTGAGGAGGGCTCTAGGGGAGTCACTGCATACTTGCCAGGGAAAGATGATGTACGGTGAAAAAAAACTTCTACCCTAAATGTTGAATTGAATTTTAACAACAATGTTATGTGTATTTCTAGGTCTGGTATGATGTCCAAACCTTCCAGAAGCACAACGGGGCCCAAAACCTTTATATTCCTGTTACTATGAGTAGTGTAAGAAATGATGTATACCATTTTAAATTGATTTAGTTTTCCAGTCTACATTCATTTTAACGCTCTTGTTTTTGGGTAGATTCCTGTTTTCCAGCGTGGTGGCTCCATTATTCCTAGGAAGCTTCGTGTTCGCAGATCATCAACTTGTATGGAAAATGATCCTTACACTTTATACGTTGCTTTAAATCAACAGGTAAATTTAAATGAAAGTGATGACAAAGAAGACAATATTGTGTGACAAAATTCATGTAATTTCTTTAAACCATTGAATATTAGAGAGCTGCAGAGGGTGAACTATACATTGATGACGGTCACACATTCAGCTATCAAAAGAAGGAATATATTCACAGAAGGCTTGTATTTTCCAACAACATCCTCTCCTCTGTGTAAGTTTCAATTTGTGTAAATAATATGGCTCACTGTCTTTGCTATTTCTGTAAAAATGTTATTTTGCCCACAGAAACTTGAATTCAGACAGCCAGTTTATTACTGCTTCTTGGGTTGAGCGCATCCTTATTATAGGTGCCAGTAAGCCCAGCAAAGTGACACTTCAGACAGCTGGTGAGATATGCATTTCTATTTGTATTATATATTTTGAATATCATATAATTATTAAGAGATTGGATGTTCTTCAATTTTTACTTTTTTTTCTTCAGCTTGTTCTCCACTATGTTCATTGCACATTTGTTTTTTCTGCAGATGGCCAGGAGAGCACCATCGAGTTTGATTTTGATGCGTCCATGTCTGTGCTGACTCTCCGTAAACCGGGCATGAATGCTGGGGAAAACTGGAAGGTGATGCTGCAGTAACCATGGAGACAGCACTGAGGGAACATGAGAAAGAGTCAGGAGGAGACAGAATGGCAGTAAGGAAACAGTGATGGGTTGTACCAAACAAAATCACAAATGAGGCCACTTTGTAAAAGAAAATTCTTTTAACAGGAAAGTTGGTTATCCTGATCTGTCTTCTCTTTTCTGTCCCTGTGTTCAGTCCCTACAATTCCTAACAAAATAGTGACTACTAGATGTTTTTAGGTGAATTTCAGAAAATTTGTATCAATTCACATTGGCCCTAATGCAAAACCAAGGTCAATTTAGGTTTGTTATTTCAAAAGAAGACTTATTCTTATTCTTAAACTTCATACTTCTGCTTGCTCGTAGGCTTTTTCATTCAAAGCATTTTCCAAAGCACTTGGTGAAGATCCTATGCTTGTACGCAAACAGTTATGGAGTGTCTATAAATACTGTCTATGGATTATTATTTTCATGACCAATATCTGCAGTTTCTCCTGCTAGTAGTTTTACATAAATTAAATGTGTACTAATGACCAGTGCAGCAAAGGTGTTTTGTCTGACAATACACAATCTGAGCGTAAACCACTATTCCATAAAGCTTTTTTTTGTTAGTTTTTTAATTCCAACATTGTTTGCTATAATTTTATATTGCACTTGCTTTAATATCAACAAAAGTTACATCTGAATAGTCTGCTGCTATCTAAGCCAGCATTGGTTCCTTTTTAAAGTGACATACAAAATTAGGCACTGTTATTGCATTGTTTTCTAACCATTAGAATCTGATTGTTTTGTCTAGTCCACTGTTTTAGGCATTTTGTTTCTTTATCTCCATGATTTTATAATTATGCACATGTTGCTTCCATTTTGTTGGTAATTGTCTGAGATAAGAACAACAGAAGTGAAGGTGTGAAATGTATTCTAAAAGATGAGACCAAGAAAAATAAAGTTGACCAAATAAACCGTGGTCATGTTATGTCAGTGCTATGAAATTATGATCATTGCAGTTGAAAAATAATTTAAAATGCACTAGCCTACTATCGCATCAACGCACATCAGTTTCAAGGAAGTCATGTAGATATATGGACTAATAATGGTGACCAAAGGGTTATCTAGTCATTACCATTTTGTGTTAGTTAGGCAACAGTCCGTATGTTTGAGCACTGTCTCATCATCATAGAGTATACAATCTATGCTCACCACCTAAGCTTTGTTCTGGTAAGAAAATTGTGCTTGTGATTAATATTGAAACAGACAGTTCAGTTACAAGTTTATGTAATTATAATATGTCTGATAAAGGAAGTGGATGATACCCTGGCCCTATTTTGTTGTGGAAACACAGCCCATTGTCTACAGTGGATATAAAGGCAAGCTCTGTATGCAGAATATTAAATATAAGCATTTATCTATTCCTGATGAATCCTCATATCAGACGCACAGTAAAGCACCTACAATTACCAGGACACTTAGAACAACAAAAACGAGGGCCACTTTCCTCCATGCTAAAGACATGGAGGAAAGAATAAACTAATATGTGTACTAAGCCTGATTATTTTTCAGTCAAAAGAGACGGTGATTAAACAGTTTGTAAATGTTTTATTTACTACATTTGTTGAGTAAGTCAAGGTTCTGAGTGTGTGGAGATCGATTTTTTTAAAAGGTCTACGCAAATCAACCAATCAATCTGTCATTTCCATATTTTATTGGAAAATGTCAAATGCACATCATTAAAACATATGCAGTTGTGTTCAGAAAAAGTCCAACACCATAAAGCAGATCGATATTTTTATTTATTGACATTTCTGATTAAACATCCATCTTATGCTTATCCGGGAGAGCAGTCTAAGCAGGGACTCTCAGATTTCCCTCATCCCGGACACTTCCTCCAGCTTCTCCGGGCGGACCCCAAGACGTTCCCAGGCCAGCCAAGAGACATAGTCTCTCCAGCGTGTGCTAGGTCTTCCCTGGGGTCTCCTTCCTGGGTGTATAGTGTGACTAAAGATCACACTATATTTTTATAACCCTCTTTTCATTTATAATTAAAAGAGAAACATCTTTGCCAGGAAAAAATTTCTGATCTGCTTTGCGATTTTGGAATTGGCAAGTACGGTTCATCACCAAATTATGCCCTCAAGTTCTTTTCACAAACAAACAGGTGCATCTTTTATAATATGTAAGTATATTTGTGAAAACTGAACAATAAAGTTTCAACTCTTTTTTTTTTTTTTATGTTAAAAACCTCAATTCCTTGATTGCCTTCAATGTTAACCCCTATACTGTAATACCATGAACATGCTGCAAAAAATTATTTGTTGGTTGGTTTGTTCAATGATGCCAAGATGTTGGAGTCACTTGTTGTTTCACCTGTTGTTATTGAGGTAAGGTAGGCTCAGAGAAATTAGAGTATATTTACTTTTTGGTAACTACCAACACAGCTGAAGGCACCAAACCTGTAATATAAGAACAATGCAAGTTATTATCAAAGTGTTCACATACTGTACAGCATTACGGTGGAGGCTCTTACCCAGTTCTTTAAGTGGCTTCTCCATGTCCAGCTCTGTGTAGAGGTGACGGGGATATGGTGACAGAAGTGAGAAGTCCTGACCTTCTGGTGTGTTGCCATTCATTTGTACATACACACGGACGGCCGCCAAAGGCTCCTGAGCCTTGAAAGATGCGGTGATAGTTGAACCATCCAGCAAACGAATCTGATCAAGTCAAAGACATGTCATCCACTGCTATTTTCATTCAAAATAATCATAAGTTCTCTAAATAACCGCTATTATCCGTACTTGTATCCGAGACTCATCATACTCTCTTTTTGTGGGTGGAGGACCTTGACCAGGAGGCGATGTGGGACTTGGCTGGGATGATGATGCACCACCCCCAAACTGAAAACACAGTAAATGACAATGGTAAAATAGAACTATGAAACATGGATGTAATTTTTATGTACCTTTTGAGCTCTTTCTTCTCTGTCTCTGGCAATTTTTTCTTTAACCCTTTGCCTAGGCAAAGATTTTGAGAATATAGTATGTTGAAAAGATGACATTTAATATTTAGAATTGTTTTAATAAAAACTTTCATCTATAAAGTTAGTCAATAATAAGGCACAGTTTGCAGAAAGAAGTTTAGTTCCAAAACATGATTTCCACTAATCTATAAAAAGACTCATTTGTACCTTGCTAGTTTGTCTTCCATTTTCTCTTTTCTCCGTTGGTCTGCTAATTTCTTCATATCATCCTCCTGTAGCTTCTGACGAATTTGCTGCAGCTCTTGTCCTTGTTTCCTTCGAGTCTTTTCCCTTTCGATCTCCTCAGCCTTTTCACGCTCTCTCCTCTCGGCTTGCTTGACTCGCATCAGTTCCTCAAGTCTGAACAACATAGTTGACAAGTCTAATAAGTCCACTGTTAATCTAAAAGGAGAGGTCTGTTCATAACCTTTGATATAATTAAGATGTTAACGGCCTGGTTATTAACATGTTATTACAAAACACTCAGTACTTACCTTTTAACTTGTTCCCTTTTCTCCTCTTCAGTCATTGGCCGTTTTGAGCCATCAGGGTTAATGATGTCTCCACCCACTGTCTCTAAAGCCCAGAAATGAAACAATTTATATGCTGTACTGCAAATATCTTCTAAACATAGATGTTGTTTGGTGACTAACGTACCTTCACCAGGATCTAAATCTGCCATTTCTGAACTAGTCGTCACGTCTGCTGTGCCTCCCAGGACATTCTCTGCAGGTGGCACAAATGGCTCATCGATGTCTGGGTCATTTTCATGCTCCATTAACCTGCAGTGGTAAAAAGGGATGAACTTTGAAAAACTAATAACTAATTTGCAAAGTGAATAGTTTAGTGTATCCACTCTTACCAGTCCATAGCCTGCTCGATTCCCTGGTTCCCTGTGTTGGCTACAGCTCTCTCTCTACATGATGACAAACAGTTTTTTAAATGGCCTGAAATGTATTAACTTGGACATGGACAAGGTTTCCCATACTCACGCTCTATTCCTGTCAAATCCCATCTCCAACAGACTCTCTAATGTAGTCAGCTCAGCCATCTTTATCTGTAACACAATGAAATGACACTAAAATTAAGTATAATGTGTATGTGGCCAAGCACAGACGTTGTTCACAGGCTAAATGATCGCTGTAAGAGTAGTACATCATTGTTGTCATGATCAGTTATCAAATAGGGACATATTAAATCATCACATGGTCAGTACTATGGGTTGCTCTTTAGCTTAGACAGACCCATTAACTTCATCATAGGGTGGAGTGGGACCTGCACCCACCTTTGAATTGCACCCAAAATAAAATGTCCTAAAGTTATTGTACAATAGCCGTCTAGACCTATTTTGGCTTTTATGCGACAAATACTTAGAATCGAAAGCTAAATGGGAAACCTCGCTAGCTTTCCACAATGGAAACATTACACATTAAAACAAACACTATCTCATAACAATACATGTGATGTGTGACAATTATGATACGGTTATTATAATCAATTCTACCACTAAAATCTAATAAGAGTAGTTAATTTACTCAACAAAAACGCTTGATTAGCTACTCACACATTAGTGAACACAACACCGCTTCACCAGTACGGAAGCCCAGATGTGGCAAACAGAGTTGCACCTAAAAGCGATTCGTTTTAGCAGATTTGTATGATGCAATAGCACCGCCTGCTGGAGGGTTGGGGAGCTGCGAGAAGGCCCAGCGCTTATGGATCTGCCCTGAGCAAGACTACACCTATTCCTAACAGAGATAAGATCAAAATAAATTATAAAAGTACACATTTTGTACTTTAATACATTTGTATTTTTACTTTATTTAATAGTTTCTGCAACCCACTGTTTGCCTGAAGGTTAAACTGTGGGTAAACTATCGCTCTATTTATTTTGTGGAGGACTTTTGGCAAAAGAACAGAAAAAAGGACAACCCCGGACTGGATAAAGAGAAAGAAACAATAACGTGGACTTTGTTGGAGTTACAGCCTGGATTTGTTGTACAGTCGTGTTTGTTTAAAACTAATGCATCAGTCCATGATCAGGAGTGGTTGTCCTCGTTTACACGGTGAGAAAAGACAAGCGGGAGACAAAACCACGTGTCACTGTCCCACTGTGATGGATTTGACTTTATCTGAGTAGGACAGCATGGCGGTGAGTAAATCTGATGAGGTTACAGTACGTCGCTTGCGTTTATGGGATGGACACAGCGTCAGGACGTCAGACACTGCATCCAAGTATGAGCGGAAATTATTTTATTTTATGTCTTATAATATATATATATTTTTTAATCCAACCGGAGCGCACCGCGGGAGCGCCTCTAAAAGGAGGCAAACATGCGCTTTCCTCGGGGGCGCACCTGTGCACTCTGCACAGCCACATACACATGAGCTGTGTCTGCCTCTCACCGCGTCCTGTGTGCCTGGGCTTTCAGACTGTTGTTCCTCACATCTCTGCCTTTGGCTTTGACACAACAGATTTTTTTAAAAAAAAAGGTGTTTTAGCTGTTGGTCACCAACAAAATAAGAGAGAGAGAGCGAGGCTGTGTGTGAGCAGAGGGCGAGAAGCAGTGGGTTTGAGCTGTGCTTTTTAATAATAAGCCATAACAAATGATAAAAAAAATAAACAAATTATGAAATAATATATGACCTAATAATAAATTATTATATTAACAATAATAATAATAATAATAATAAGAAGAAGAAGAAGAAGAAGAAGAAGAAGAAGAAGAAGAGGAAGAAGAAGAAAGAGAGAGAGAGACCCCCCCCACCCCCGCTGGTCTCTGTCTTTGCTACAGATAAGTCATCATCACATAATGCCCTTTGCTGTAAATATATAACAGACCAAACCTAACCCATAAAGCTCAGCAGTGTAATGATTCATTTCTCTCTCTGCTTAAGCAGCAGGCATCAGTTGTAAGTGTGTCATTTGGACAGGCTTCACTGATGTCATGTCTTTGCAACTAAGAAGACATAAACTCTCTTGAGAGCTTAAAAAGGCTAATTTTCATTTACTTTTATTTCGTTTTTTTAAACTATTCTTCACCTGTTTCCAAATCATAGCTATTGTTTGTATTGTTTTTCAACAGAGAAGACAGATATTTGGCAGGTAAGCATATGGATTTATTGACACATGAGTACTTTTTAAACAACAGACTAAAACTCATCAATTGAAATAATCACCAGTGTATTTAATGGCTCCATATAAAGAATAAATCATTCACTTCTCTTTAGTAGCCTGCTTGATAGTGTACAAGCAGTTTATTCTTCATGCCTATCCCAATGCATAGTTCTTTAAAGAAATGTTTCTCTTCCAGAAGTTGTTTTGTAAAGTTTGAGGAGACAATACACCTTTGGAGTGTGTGCTAAATTATTTTATTGCTCTGTTATTTTGCGGAAAGCAGGAGATAAAGGTCAAAGCTCAGCCAAGGGAAGTTACAGAAGTGTGAAGACTGTGCTCTACACCAGAATTTCCATGTTTTAAAGCTGTAATGAGTTCAAATCTGTATCGCTTGTAAGTAAAATAGTGATTAAATGATTTATTGATTTTATTTACAGATTTTGCAAACACTAATCTAAATTCTGGACCTTTGGGTTTAGGCTGTTGTTAGGCCTGTAATGATAACACATTTTGAAACCCAATATATTGGTACAGAGATATGCTGCAATACATGATGATATTGAAGCTATTTTATGCCTCTGATGCAATAACAATAATGCAAGATAATCTTAGTAAACAATTTTAAATAGACAGTATCATGAAAAAGCCTGAGCTGTAACATATAAATAACAGAATGTACTATTATTTGTCAATAATTAGCCATAGAAGTCACTTGTTCAAGCTTTTACAGCTCAAATGTTGTTTTATTGCAATAAATATACCCACAATATCCCCACTTTTACAAGGAAAATGTACACAATATATTGTTCCAGCTCTCATATATTGAACAATAAGATGATATTGTATTTATTGTGACAGGCCTAGCTGCTGGTGCCCCAAAGATGGTGCTTAATTTTACAAGCAGTAAAAGATGAATGAGGAGAGTAAAGGTCATTCTATATTAACTTTATAACCACTGCCTGCATGTATCACATAGAGCAAACTGTACAATGATTGCTGATTTACTGCTGCTGTCCAAAAGATGTCACTCTCACACCATGTCCCTGGAGCATTGTTGTCTGTAGACAATATTTTGGCTACTCTGTCCATGTTTCTGTTCTACCTTTACCATTGATATATTCTACTACATATCCCTAGTGCTATTAACCATCTGCTGTATGCATCAAGCCTGTTCAACTCTGCTGTTTGTGTGGGTCTTCACCAGCTGTAACAGCATCTCCATATGGAAAATAATTGGCTTCCAGTGGAGCTGCTGTTATCTATGGAGGGACACCCCTGCCATCATAACACCATGCTCTCTCACTCTTATAGATCAGGCTACATTATGTTTCAAATACTCTTTGTACCAATTACAATAACATTTTTTTACAGTTGCATTAAATTAACTTCAGCTTCCCTGGGACTTTTTTTTTTTTTACTTCTCTGAAATATAGCAATATAATTATACAAACATGTATAATACATGTCTTTATTGTTTGTCTGTGCTTTATAAATGTTGTAATAATACTGTAAATAAATATCTATCATGATTATAATAAAGACATTGACTGTGTTCCATAGTTTCAATTGTTTAATTAAATACTAATGAAGTAGTAGAGGAGACTGAGTTTGTAACATAAGAGTTGAAACATGATGATTGTCATTGTGTGCTACTTTCTTTCAGAACACATGTGATTTTATTTATATCTGGACAGATTTTATTATTTGAGATATGGGATTTTTCTCTTTTTTTTTTTTAAACATGAAGATAACTTACTCAAGGTCTTTGCTGTAAAAGTATTGACCATATGTATACTTTATTTTGTTGCAAAACAAAGAGGCTCATCTGTTCTTCTTTCAGTTAATTTGAATAGATTCTTTTTTTTTTTTTTACACACACCCACTGATCCAGCATTAGATCACAAATAACCATGCCATGAGTGTTTCTTTATCTGCTACTTTCACTTTCATATAGGCTGACCAGAGACAGACTGGCCAATTCACAATTCAGTTAAAGGAGCAAGCAGACGTTAGGTTAGCATACAAGTTAAAATATTAGTGATATACACAATATTTAAAATGCCGGAAAAAGTAACGAGAGTAGTAAATTGAATAAGAATAAAATTTAAATTAAGTCAAGCGCTTCACTCAGTGGCAAACGTGGTGAAAAATCTACTTTTATTGTGGAGTTACCTGCCGTTCATTTCCGGGTGTAGGGGCACGTATTAACTGTCAGCAGGCTATGCTAACAGCTAAAGGCCGGCTTTTGCTTGTAGCTAGATTAATCGTTTCCCCCTCATTTATTGATATTTTGTACACGCGGTATACTTTAATTATAATATCAAAACCAAAAGTACACATAGGTAACTAGGAAAGCCCCCTGGAGATGACTGCATAGCACTGCGTGGCTAACAGCAGAGGGAGGGGGCTCTAACTTCAGACCGCGCCCAGCTTTCGCTTCATTTCAGCAGGCAGCTAGTTACTCTCCCGGCGGTGTGAGGAGCCTACACACCAACTGATCCAATTAGCTAATTAGGGGATACCGACATTATAGTGTAAACTAAAGGTAAATCAGATCACCATGTTTAGGAAAACTTTAAAGAAAGACCCGGAGCTCTTTCAAAACGTGTCCGAGGGTCTGCGGCGGCTCTACCGTACGAAGCTGTTCCCTTTAGAGGACACGTACCGCTTCCACGACTTCCACTCCCCGGCACTGGAAGATGCGGACTTTGACAACAAGCCTATGGTGCTTCTGGTGGGACAGTACTCCACCGGGAAAACAACGTTTATCCGCCACCTGATGGAGCAGGACTTTCCCGGTATGCGGATTGGCCCGGAGCCGACTACAGACTCTTTCATCGCAGTTATGCACGGGGAGCAGGATGGGGTGATACCGGGGAACGCTTTGGTTGTCGACCCAAAGAAGCCCTTCCGCAAACTTAATGCTTTTGGGAACGCTTTCCTCAACAGGTAAAACTACCGCCAACCATAGTATTATTCTTGGTTCAAAGATGTCTACACTTCACTTCTGTACAAGCCAAGAATTGTTTAAGTATGTCACATTCTGATTAGACGACAATGATTGGAGCATTGTAATATTTGCGTTGGCCACAGGTGTCTCACTGTATGAATGAAACCTACAGCACAGTGTCGCATGGGCTAATGTCAGATAGAGGGGCTGCCAAAAGCACGTCACTGTTTAAATGGCCTCACATGTTCATACTTGTAGTAGGTGAGGTGAGCGAAGGCTGTTGCACAATTTTCCCAGCATTCTTGGACCCTTGAGTTTCTCCCTGTCCCTTGGATCTCTGGATGTTTCATATTTCATAGTGAAAGACCCACTTTGTTTATGGCAAAACAAAAGAGGGAAGTGTCACTAAAATTAATGTATTTAGATTTTTTCCCCCCATTGAACAGAGCTTAAATTATATGTATATTAACATTTCTTTCCATGTCAAAGCACCACTTAAAGTCACTCTTGACAGACATTTTGGTGTCAGCAAGCAGAGGCTCTTGAGCATACAAATGGATAAAGTTGCCAGGTAACACTGACCTTGTCCTGTCCTCCTGTGGGCGTCATAAGTCATAAAAGTGTAGAATGTGTGATCTTATCTCAAAGTGCTAAAGGTTTCTTCTACTTAATACTGACTCCACATATTGTAGTTTAAAAATGCCTTAATGAAACCTAACCAATAATATACTGAATCTTTATTGCTACACAGTTGACACAGAGTTGTGCTTGGGAAATTGTTAGAAGTGTACTAATCTGTACTAATCAAATTATTACACTACCACAATTGTTCCTGTCTCACAAAACCAAACAAATCAGATTGTATATCAGACAATGACTCATTCTGGGAATATATAGAGCTATTATAATTACAAACGCTAGATGTGTATGGCATTGAGATAATATTCTAACTATTTGTGTCAGGATGAGAGCTGGAGTCAACAGATAATATGTATTTGTATCATTACCATATCATTAATTTGAACACCTGCATTTTCGTTTAGCCTTTAAATACAGATACAGCTGTCTGCATAACCAATCATTTGTGCTGTGTAACAACTTTCCCATTAAGCAAACTTAAAATAAATACATTTCACACCTGCACTATAGATTTCATGGCCTAGCCTCTCCGTTTAGCATAGTGTGTCTTCCTTTTACAGAGTGGGCCTCATGCTCTCTGTGAACCATTAGTAAGTAAATCTGCAGTCAGCAAAGTGTCAGTTCCTCAGTGACCCGCCCCTCGCCTGCTCTGTCCTGTAATTCCAGGACACTGACTCTGCACTTTACACCGAGTGAGAGAGGAGGTGACGTGGAGAGGATCTAAAACAAAAAAGTAATATAATGCTTAAATGTGTGGACTGCATAGGAAACTGAGCTGTTGTAACCTTTGCTAGCCACCCGTTTCCTTTAGTCCTGGGGAAGCATGATATTGGAAAGGTCAAAGGTCAGGAGGTGGGTTGAGGAGAGGTAGTAGCATTACGTCATAACACAGAGATGAACATGCAACTAATCGTTTCTCCCAAAAAGGGAATACTTTGAAGAATAACTGGAATAGCTGTCAAATCTTAGCCTTGTGGTGTCTTCCCTCCTATAAATTCCAGCATTTTTCCCTACCAGCTCCATGTGGAAAATGTTGGAGAATGGAAAGCCTACATTCATATCACACACCGGCTGAACTGAGAGGAAAGGAAAAGGCTTCATGTTTGTTATCTTTGGCACTCACTCTTATAGTAATGCAATAGCTGGCCGCTCAGACGTATTCTTTGGGCTGTGTTTTTTTCCTATCCCCCTGCGTGTGGTGGGAGGATGAGGGGGGAATGGGGGGATGTCTTTTGGAGTTCAGTGTGGTTAGTGAAGGAATGTTAAAGTCTGGTACTCTCAGTCTTGTGACCCACTCGCTGCCTCTTAGATCATGTTATGTGAGTATGAGTTTAGAATACCCCAACGCAAGCAGTGTGGTGTCATTACAATCCACTCCTTTGTCTAGATCACTATGTGGGTTTATGCGATAACGCTATACTACTCACTCACTTGTTAGGCCTCCATTGGAGAGCAACCAATGTGGATTTTTTCACGGCTGATGCCAAAACCGATTGTTTAGAATCCAGAGAAACAGATGGCTGATAAGCCCTGCTGATATTTTTGGGACGATTTTTATTGTTTTCCTCAAATTCTGTAATTTGCATTTACTACAAACTCAGCCACAAACCATTTTTACTACAAACCTATAAGAGAGTGTGTAGTCAGGTTTTGTGCAGTTATCTCTTTACAGTAAAACATTTAAATAAAGTTTTATGGGTATTCTTTGGCAGCTGATCGACTAAAATATCAGCCTGTGCTGGAGATTTAACGCTGATAACCAATATGCTAAAACTTGCAAATATTAGCCTGATATATCTGCCAACCATATATATCAGTCTGTCTCTAGTTTCCATGTTTTTTGGGGACATCATATCATTAACTTGCATTAATTTCTGACTGATCCATAACCTAAACTATACATATATTTTCCTATCCTATACCCTAAACATAACCTCTTTTAACCCCTTATCTAAACTTATCCTGTTGTTGATATATAAAGTCATGTCATCGGTGCCGTATTTTTGTCCCCATAAGAGTGACAGGTCCCCATGATGTGTGTGTGAGGTTAATGTATTCTATGGGTAACCACTCTTTCCAGACTAGTCTACATCACATGCAAAATCCCTATTCTGTAGGTGGTATTGTTTTTGTCATCCATTTGTTTGTGTTTTGTCCGCAGGTTCATGTGTGCCCAGTTGCCTAACCCTGTTTTGGAGAGCATCAGTATAATCGATACTCCGGGAATCCTGTCGGGGGAAAAGCAGAGGATAAGCAGAGGTTGGCTCTTTCTCACTCACTTAATCCATATTGTAGCATAATTAGCCTCATAGCATAATTACCTAAAACATTTTTCAAGGTTTCAGGAAAATACACAAATAAACTGCCAATGTCAGTAAGATGAAAGGGGCTGTTTGTGTGTTTTGAAGACAATCAATAGGGCCAAAAATGAATTCAGCAATATGTGGCCTTTCCGCTGTTACTGAGAGCCACACCCACAGTCTCAGCTAAATTGCTTTGCATGAATTCAGGAACAGCCTCAAGAGGTTTTAAATTAAAGTACGTAGTCTTTTCTAAGTTTAATGGTGACAAACAAGAGTGTGCTGTTGTGTAATGTCTCTAGTAGGTTTGAAGTATCAAAAATCATAGTAGTCTAATCTAATCAATACTAAAACTTATTTGAGGAGGTACCAAACACGCTGTTCTTTCACAGAGTTTTGCAGTGTTGCGGTTTGTCATTCCCACTGATATTTTCGTATATACATGTTCCAAGTAACAAATGAAAGTAATTAATCCTGAGTCACTTCCCTCTGTACAGCCATGGCAGATAACATAACTGACCTTCACAGAGAGGTCGTAGTGAATTGCAAAATACAAATGTTTCCTTTAGTTATGATGATTGTACAAATAATAAGCGGATGATGGTAAGACAGCTTCTTCTTTTGTATCTCAAGAGGAAGCATGCAAGCTGCAGTGGAGCTTTTTTACATGAGGGACAGGAAGTGGAGTAAAATAACAGTTTCCCAAGACTTCACATCTGCATAAGGCCCCTCTTCATTGGCTCAAGTTTCCTTCTGGGAGAATAATAGTAGAGTTTTGCTCTTTTATAACTGCAATGTCAATGCTAGATGACTAAGCTTGAACACATTTTGAAGTGTGATATATTGCTGAAGTAAATATAGATGATAAACGATAATATTGAAACCAAACCCTAAAGCAACATTATTCTAGATGTAAAAAAATTAAACACAAACTGGAATAAATCACTGACACAATGCAACAGTTTTGTTGCAACAGTTTTGTCATGCTTTTGGTTTGGTTTTAGTTTGCTTGTATTTATAAACCATAGAAGTTCAGTATTCAACTTTCAACATCTCAAATTGCGTTGTACAGAAAAATTTTCCCATTAGTGCAAAGAAAAAGTCCCTCAAAAAATTATAGTTTCATTTATCCTGTATTGAACAGTCGATCTAGTAATTATCATGGCAGGTCTATCTGGTCTATAGATGACGGCTCAAATATTTTATTCAATTACATAGCAAATGTATAATAATTATGATTTTCCACCTCAATTAAAGACTCCAAGCACACACCCATGACATACACCCTTTCTTACACCATTGTAGACAGATATTAGAAGCAAAATGGATAAATAAATGTATTGCCCAATGAAAGACATATCAGGAGTGTATCACTGATGATGTGTGGTGTAGTGTTAAGGTGAACGTCCAATAAGTTGATGGTGCCTGATGTCTGTGTTGTAGGCCATTCTTATTTCCATATGTACTTTATCTCATTCACACATGGCCTCGCACTGGCCCTCTGAACCATTGTTTCAGGGTAAACATTACTAGGCTTCTCTGTAGACTATACTCACTATACCCTGTGTGTCCTCTATAAACAGTACTTATTAACTTCAGAAAGAGGGGTACAATAGGGGACAACATGAGAGACTGCAACAACAAATGATCAGTGTAATCTGAGATGTTCAAATCGAAAAAAATACAGTCCCTGAAATATACCTGGAATCTGTTTCATTTGTTAAAGAGGAAATGTCTTCCATGTGCGCTCAGCCTGACCTGTCATTGTTACCTCCCTGTTACAAGTGATGAAATCTTGTATACAGAAACTGGTTTTGCAAAACAGGTTGGTTCTTTCACTTTGATAAGGTTTAACATAAGAATGAAACTACAGTTTGCACAACAGAATTATTTAAAGGTCAAAGACAAAAGTATCACATTTGACTTCTTAAACAATTTCATAGTCCACTTTTTTTCCTATGTTGGAGAAGATAGAAAATTGTACAGTAAAAAAATCAAAGGAGTTTTTATTAGCCCCAATTCTTGTCAGCAACTTGTGAAATGCACACACCATTTCGTTGTTTAAACACACAGGTCCTCTGGTGTATTCCTGTCTGCATATGTCATGGAAAGATCAGCGGCTAAAGACTCTATATGTGAAGTCTTAGCAGCTGCCAGTCTCTTTCTCTGACACATGTTTAAAACAGACAAATGTCTATGGCCTGCTGTCCACAGGGATCTGAATATATTCCCCCCTCACATGCCATTCAAAACATGCACACAACTCTGCTTCTTCATAGTATTTGGTCAGACGACAAACTACTAAACACAGTTAACTTGAGATCTTCAGTAACTGTTATTTTGTCTTTGTGCCACTGTTGCACTCCTGTTTTTGGTGTGCACATGTTTGGACAAAGAGGCAAAGTAGGAATGTGTGCAGTGTGGATCTGAATGAGAAGATATGTTGCACTTTTCTCAGATCAGATGACAGACTCCAGTCACAGGCAGAGCATTTTTTCTCCTTTCTCACTGCAAACTGCCTTGGGGGTTGAGAAGTTCTATAGTTTATTGGAATATCGTTGGTCTGGTTTAGAACTTGTTGTAGTCCCTCCCTGGTGCTGCATCTCATGATCATTTTTCAAAGATTGTTTTGTCGCATACATATTACATATTTTTTTAAATCTGCTACTTAAGATTCTTTATGTAGCAAGAATTACAGCAACAGTCTTCATTTAAAGTGCCCATCTAATGACATTATGTGGGTGTAGTTAATAGTTAGCTCAATTCTGTTGAGCCATTATCTTGTAAAGACTGGTTGGCGAACATTGGATCAAACTGTAGTACCAACAAACCAACCTTTGCTCAATGGCCATATGCCTTACGCATTACATTCCAGTATTTGTCTTCTTGAGGAGGTGCACTGTTCCACAAAATGTTTCCATACTTTTTTGTGACACAAGTACAAAGGTAAATGCCAAACACTGCAGGTACATGCCAATTGGTGATTTCACTAAGTTACAATGTTCTTAGGAGTTGTTTATAAGCATCCTGGGAGATAAAAAACACACTTAATCCAGACACATTTATGCAATAATACATAAATGTACATTGCCTCTATTAATGCTAGGGCATAGAAAAAGATGCAACATTTCATAAATACCGGTATGTTTTGTATTGCAATATCTGAATATAGTTTTTGGCACAATGAGTTAAATTAAAACAAAAACATACATGCCTTCATTTATTGTGGCAAAATAAAAACTTGATCGAGAATAGCCAAGACTGACCACAGTCTAATGATCCTGAACAAGGAAAATTGTTAATAAAATCTCCATTTTTGTTAAAACAGGACATTTCTGTAAAATGGGGAATTTTGGAGAATCTTGCAAAAATATATTTTTGCAATCTATTGTGCATCCCTAATCAATGCAACTTCTTGTTTTAAATGTCTCCTTAGGTTACGACTTTGCTGCTGTTCTTGAATGGTTTGCTGAGCGTGTAGATCGAATCATTCTCCTTTTCGACGCTCACAAGCTGGACATCTCTGATGAGTTTTCAGAGGTGATTCGTGCCCTGAAAAATCATGAAGACAAAATGCGTGTGGTTCTGAACAAAGCCGACCAGATCAGCACACAGCAGCTGATGAGAGTCTATGGAGCTTTAATGTGGTCCCTGGGAAAAATTATCAACACTCCTGAGGTGAATACTATAGTAGTCGGACTGTTAGTAAGACTATTACTTAAACTGTCCTCATATTATGAAGAACATTACATCAAACACAACTCTGTTAGCTAATGTGGCTGAAGGATCTCCTCTGATCCAACATGTGATGAACTCATGACATATTTTGCATAGTTAATGTTTGATGAAGGTTTAGATTCATAAACCTTGAAAGAAAGAAACCTTTGAATCGTTTGGAGAATTATTAATTGACTTTGTGTTGTAAAACCTCTCCACATGATATACTCACATACACTTTACAGCTGTATAAATACTTGAGTCATAATAGTAATTCATCTGTGCTTCGTAAACGTGCATTCCATGTAAAGTGTTTAACATTTCCTAATATCAAAAGCTGTGGCCAGTGTTTTAAGATTTAACCTGTGTAATCTTAATCCAGGTGGTACGTGTGTATATTGGGTCATTCTGGGCACAGCCGCTGTTGGTCCCAGACAACAGGAAGCTGTTTGAAGCCGAGGAGCAGGACTTGTTCCTGGATATTCAGTCGCTGCCCCGAAATGCAGCACTGCGTAAACTCAACGATCTCATCAAACGAGCTCGCCTTGCAAAGGTTTTTTTTATTTTATTATGTCACTATGCTGGGTCCAATTAATGTATTTTTAAAATATTGATTTAACAAACTGTTTTAGGTGCATGCATACATCATCAGCTCTCTGAAAAAGGAGATGCCCAGTGTGTTTGGAAAAGACTCTAAGAAGAAAGAGCTCATTAATAACCTCGGAGAAATCTATCAAAGGATCGAGAAGGAACACCAGATCTCTCCAGGAGACTTCCCTAACATCAGCAAGATGCAGGTGTGTAACAGTGTTTGTGCTTTACATCAAGTGGCACACATCATGCAAAATAAAATTGAGCTTTTAATCATCTATTTGTTATTTTCCCTCTGTAGTTTACAGAGTTGCATTTTGAGTGTATGTTGAGTAATCTCGGGTTGTTCTGCATTTGATGCTTCAGTACTCAGCTCCCAACTGTACTTGCTCTATGTCAAACATAGAGGGTTCAAAACCATGTTGCATTGATCTTAGTCAAATGTAACACTATCAATGAAAATTAGGAGCTTGCTACTAGGCATAATAGTGAGACAATTCAGTACTAGAGTGAAATGCCTTTTTAAAGAGGCAGGTAGGCAGCAGGGAATCCGTTCTGAATAGATTTTGAACAGAGCTTCCATCGTCCCATTTCATCTTTTATTTGGTTCTACTTATCAAGTGAGAATCAGCCAATAAAGAAATAACATTTAACTGACTGATGCCTGATGTTAAAGTGATGCTACTTCAAACCTTAAAGTATAACTCTTTCAACATGCAGGCAGTTTTGCTTCATACTCTTTTTTTTACCACTGTACAATGTGCTCAGTGTTATTTAAAGATTTAGACAAAAATGGTTTGGGGGAACATGGCCTCTTACCCTTCACTCTTCTCACATCTTTGCCCCTGTTTCCTGCCCTTACCTCCAGGATGGGCAGGCCTGGGATGAGATTTATTTTTCCTGGGTTGTCAGGAAATCCTGCTTCTTGTATGCTGCTCCCATTGGTAGCCATTGAAGACTGATCTATTTGTAACACTAATTCCTGTTTTCACTCAACCTCCATCTTTTCATTTCAGGAGATACTCAATGGCCAGGACTTCTCAAAGTTTGCTTCGCTGAAGCCCAAGCTGCTGGAGCAGGTGGAGGACATGTTGGCCCATGACATCGCCCGACTCATGGCTCTGGTGCGGCAGGAGGAGGCCGCCATGCCCAGTCAGTCTGTCCATGGAGGAGCCTTTGAGGGGGCCATGAGTGGTCCATTTGGCCACGGCTACGGAGAGGGCGCCAGCGAGGGAATAGACGAGTTGGAGTGGGTGGTGGGGCGTGATAAGCCCTCATACGATGAGATCTTTTACACTCTGGGCCCCATCAACGGCAAAGTCTCTGGTGCTGCAGCCAAAAAGGAGATGCTGAAGTCTAAGCTGCCCAACACCGTGCTGGGAAAGATTTGGAAGCTGGCGGATGTGGATAGAGATGGGTACCTTGATGACGAGGAGTTTGCCCTGGCAAACCACCTGATCAAAGTGAAGCTGGAGGGCCATGAGCTGCCCGCAGAGCTGCCCAATCATCTAGTGCCTCCATCCAAACGTGACCTAGTGGTAGAAGAGAGCCGCAAAAAGATGCAAGACGGTAGCAGCGAGTGAAAATATACTATGAGCCTTACAAGTATAAGTTTGAATTTTTCAGTAAGGGTAAGGGAAAGTTGTAATGTGGTATGTTTTAGCAACTGAGGGGGGTAGTAATAATATTGTAGAACAAAGAGATCTTTGATTAGCAACAACCACTTCTTCAATTATACCCTTACTTTCAAGTTCAAACTAATACTGTGATCATTGCTAACTGGGCCTCCAAGTTTCCTGAAACACCAGAGGACATATGCAGAGTGCTTGTTCACCAGAGTTTGGGCTTCCAAGGACAAATGTAGTTAGTTATCTATTATAAATGAAAGAAGGGTGATTCTTGAAAAGACTTTACTGGATGATTCACTGGGACATGACAAGTCACATGAACTATTGTCCTAAATAGCGCTATTATATTCTGATCCAAAAAATTATAGTTTTCATTTGTAGAGAGAATGTGGAAGTGGAAATCAAAACTGTTGGAATTGTTTTATCTATATTTTTGTATTTCCCTATGGTTAACTTCTGCTCTTTCCAGATGCTTCTTTTTATTATTTTGTGAGATAAATAAAAATAAATCTTTATTGTATTTTGTCTGACATCACAAATCGTCATCACCAAATGAGTCAATCTTGAAAACAAAAAGCATTGTTAGTGAAGGTCATGCGTACAACTGAGTCATAACGGCGTGACACTACACTGCCCTCTGTTGGTCATTTTATGGCACAACAATATAAGCTTTTATACCAAGTTTTATTTGATAATTGAAGCCTTGGTGAAGTACTGTGGCGCGTGACATAAGTTACATCAATATAATCTAAAATGTTCCTGACGATCTTATGAGAGTTCAAGATTTAATTGAATCTTGATGCACATGGTCACGCATTCAACAACCAATTCTGAGTCATCCAATGGTAACATCTGTTTCCTGCTTAGTCTTTAGGGTTTAGCGTTACTCTACTTTAAACACTTTACTTTACCCAATATGCCTATAGACACCAAAAGGCGCACCGTTGTGTTGGTATGTGTTAACAGTAATTAAATGTAAATATTATTGTCTTTGTGTGACATTTGGCAAACAGATCTTAATTACATGTTGAAACTTGATCTAAATGATGGCCTGTTTCTGTGCAGAGCCTAACTCATAATAATGCTTTGTTGTCTTCTAGAATAAACACAGGATAGAAATTAAAGAGATGGTATAGCCAGGTAAATATGTCCTGACTCAATGAACTTTTGAGACCTGTTTCTTTCTTTTATTATCTAGTAAAGTTCTTCTAGCACTTCTAAACCCATCAGTGCAGCATTATAACCAATGTGCATGTACATAACATACATAACCTAATTTACTTGGGCCAGCTGCCGCGTGGTTCTTCTTGTTCTAGGGTGATAATAAATTTGCACAAAGGTGTTGAAATGCAGAATGTGTGAACCCTCCTGTACTGCAAGGCCCTGTCTTTTTATATACATATACTCCTTCCTCTTTTCTTATTTTATTTTTTGCTTCATGTTGTTGATGTTCCCCCACACTTCCTCCCTCCTCCTAATGTTGTTTTTCTTTTGACTCAGGTCACGTTTCTACAAATCTAAAAGTGCACTGCTGCGGTGCATCTGACACACTAACCTTCTGCAGTGGGTAGACTGGGTCAAACTTATGTAACAGTCACATGTGAGGAGTGCCACTTCTGACAGGAGGGTGAGGAATGGAGCACCTTTGTGTGTATAACCTTAATTATATTTAACAGAAATGCCTAAAACAATTAACTGGGCTGTTGTGAAAGTCGTAGTAGTGATTGCTCAAACTTAATTTTTATTTGCATGTTTTTGCAGTTATTCTAATGAGGTGTGCACACAAACAGACAAATCATGAATTAAAATACGTATTATTTATTGTTGGCTGATACAGAACACCAGGAAATGCAGACTTGTTTCTGATGCCGTGGTTTTATTTCACATTTTGAAGGGAATGTAGAGGCAATCCGGACAAGAACAGTAAGTGCTTTAAAAGGGTCATAACAATAATACTGGATAATGATACTGGATATTGACCCTGTTTTTATAATGTATCTCTAGAATTGGGTATATAGGTCTAATCTGTAATCATGGGTTTCAGCTTCCTTTTATTTGCTACATCTTGAGGACTTTTTTCATCACTATGGCAACAGTCCTAATTATTCAACCTGCTGAAAACCATAGATTGGGCCTATGTTCTTAGATCTGCTAGTCAGTCCACTTTGACATTGACAGAGCTTTTGCTGACTGAGGTATAGGCAGCATTCACAGCTTGGTTTGTCCCAGTTTGGACAAGTTCACGTTGGTTTTCTGAGCTTCAAAAGTCCTCAACATGGTCGTTCTGGTGCCTGGGGGGCTCCGAAGACTTCTTGCGAGGCGTAGGTGATGTAGAGGAAGCCGTCCTGGTCACTGTAGAGGGAGTAGATCTCGCCCATACTCGACGACATACAAGACATGCTTTTCTCTGCCACCAACAGAAACAGGGCCTGAGTCGATTCCAGATCTATTTTATTTCTAGGAATAAAAGCAGAATATATAATTAGACAAGCGGTAGTGACTCATAGCTAAGGAACAAAATGCAAATGTGACAGCAGGATGGGAGATGCAGCGAAGGCGTTTGGCTAAAAATGGTCCAATTTAAAATAGCCATGTGTGAACAGAATAGGTATATACCTTAATAGACAGAGGAACTGGCCCAGCGTGAGCTCAAAGGGAACCAGGAACTTTGTCTTGTCCAAAAGTGGGAGAGATTTCTCACGCATGTAACGTTCAACAATTACCTACAGAAACCAAAAATGCACAACTGTAAAGCTTCTTGCCAACTTGTTGACATCATGATGTATATATTAATAGAACATAACTGTAAGCTTTACTTACAGGTAACTTGTTTGGGAATTTTGTCCGGATATTACACACTTCATCTTTTCTTGTGGCTGTAGAAGAGAATTGAAAGTTAGGGCAAAAATGATAATGAGGAATAAAGTACAGTAAGTACAGTAGTACGTCAGTGAGTAGTAAATCTGTAACACTCACCAAGGCATTTTCTTTGTTTGAAGGGCATCATCTCCATGGATTTTTCAAAAGGAGCCATTTTTGTTCTTTATTCCTTTTTCGGGCGGTTTGACTAGACCAGTAGTGATGGAGGTGGCGGTGGTCTTACCCAGGCTGACACTTAAGTCCCCTCGGGTGGAAGTTGGCAAACCCCAGTGAGCTGCCTGCAGGACCACTGTTTTATAGGAGAGAAGGGAGGGGTCGAAATGTGACACCATCAACACAAAAGCCCACTCCTTGTCCCTGTAAAGAGTCTGGATGCTCTGCCCCTGTTCCTTTGGCCTTCTTTTACCGGTTTAAACCAGATTTACATGCACTAGCTATGTGCAGAAGCTCGCTCTCATCCACTTGTGACATTGTTGTGGTGATCACAAACAAATCCAAGACTGTCATGTGGCCAAGCATAAGCATAAGCATAAGCATAAACATTGTATATATTTTCTACCTTTAAGTATTTTATTTTTTAAGCATATCTTTTTAACTTTGTGCATGCCCTTATTTGTATTTGTATTATTCAGTGTGTTTTATGTTGCACTTTATCACCGAAGTAAGTTCCATGGCAATAAAAGGATTCTGATTCTGATAATTACATAAGTGTAATGAGGGCAGCCTAATATGTGCAGCACAAACTATTCAGAAAAAAACAAACAAACAAAACAAAACTATAATTTTCAACTTCAGGACTAAACATCTGACATTTGACCTCTCAGATGGGATAATTGATCAGATCATATCCGTAGGTCAAAGTGCCTAAATGCCAGGCCACTAATGTCCAGAATAAGCTTACTGTGTTTTTTCCCCCCATCATCTGGATATAGTAGCCTACTATCCCTAACCCTGCTCAGAAAGGGGCGTTTTGTTTGTGAGTGTGACGGTGATAGGCAAACAGCGCCCTCTGGTGGTGTATGGTGGTATGACAGGGTTAGACTGAGGGCCATGATGCACCTGTCTCAGAGCGGCACGGGACGAGGCTCTGCAAAAGAGTCCTGAACAGATGAATGTGACCAGTTTACAAAACACTGAACATATATCTTTGTGTAGCCAGCTTAGGCCTATTTCTGTACACAAAAACAACAGACCTACTTGTTAGGCCTATTTCTTTAAGCCTGTGTGATTCTGCTGCAAAAATATCCTGCAATAAAATGTGTCCACCAGCAGTGTATATCGTATCACTCTTGTAATCCACAGGTGAGTTTAAGCCTACCTTATTATGTTCTTGATACTAGTTTTCCCCCAGGTTTTCTCATCTGAATAAATGGGGTTGGACTAGTCCATAAATCTAAATGATTACATTATAAGTAGTCAATTTTTAAAAACACTAATAGACTAATATACATTTTATCCCTGACTGATGATGAACTCACTCAAATTACATTTTTCAGCTACTTGTTTTCTAGTGTGTCCACATAAGCATGAGGTTGATACCTGTAGCCTGCTGTCTCATAAATGTCCTATCTGGGTCATTTATTAAATCCATTCTGCTCGTATCTATTTGAACGACAGTTTATGACTCAGTCCTAAGGTCCTCACAGACACAGTCCATTCGAAAAACTTGAGTGTCCAATGAGAGGACAGTTTTGGTGCAGTGGCTCCTCCTCCTGGTTGCTCCACATGTAACGCTACCAGCCTCTTTGTCTAATGCATTGTTTCATTTGGAACGAAGTGTCCGCACCAGCATCACGCACACGCACGCATCAGCGATACACTTGAAAGCATCGACTGCGTCAGGTGGAAGCAGAGAACATCCGACTCATGTCTTTCCATTTCCCCCACAGGGATCAGTCATTCCAGTTTGGTGCTGCTCAGCGGTTGGACTCGATGTTGTAGCTGCATGGTACATTAGTCATGTTGAGTCTTCGTTTTTCTTGCTGCTTCCTCCACTGGGCTTTGGAGATGATCCGGTCTCGGGCTCGCGCTGCCCTGTCAGCTCCGGGAGCCTAGTCCCGCTGACACTGAAGAGGTGCTTGTGCTCAGTGAGTTTGAATAGGAGGATGGCGGGGCGCAAAGGCTGTGTGAACTCGTTGTGGTCGGGCACAGAGCGCGTCCGCATCGGGGAGCGACTCAAAGCGACACTGGCGGGAGTCTTGGAGCTGGAGCTGCTCAGGTGCAAACAGCTGGAGCTCGTGGACTCTGCGCTGGACAACAGTCGGAACCAAGATCAGAGCTGCATGACGTCCCGCAGGCAACAGGTCAGTGAGAGCCCATTTCGAGATGAATTATGTAGGCCTATGGGCAGAATGAGGGTGCCAATAAGCCCTGCGCCAGTGGGCATGCACGTTCTCCCTGCTGCTATAGCATCCAAGCATTGCCCCGCTCCAACTAGAGAGTGACACTTCACATGGACTTCTGAGTGTCCAGCCTGTCTGCTGGGCTCAGTGCCCTGGTCAAGGGCACATAGACAGTAAGTGCTAGGACAGGTATTAATAGACACCCACCACTAACTGGACACTTTTGTGTTCTGGCTGTGGTGGTCTAAGAGCTCATCAGCGAAAGGTCACTTTGGTGAGCTGTTTGTATTCACATCACACTCTGTGACAGTGTAACAGTATGAAGGGCCTCTCTATGGAATAACCTTTTTAAACTTGTCCTCCATTATAATCCCAAAGGTTATGTGTGAACACTACCACACATAATCTGCCTTTTTATTTTCCCAGTGTTGCCCTGAAACTGATACTTGTGCTCTTTTATTAGGAGAATGTGGAGAATGTAGGTTGACATGTGATACAGAGGGACACGATGTGAGCAGGTAACATCCTGAACCAGGGATGCTGGGCTCAGCTCCGCTTTTGTCATGATGTGTGATCATCAAAGCACCGAAGTAATCAGATGCCTGCCTCTGTACTCTTAGCAGGAAATTAGTCTTGGACACAAGTTTCTGTAGCCTAGTCTGGTCAATAATACAGGAGTAGTTTAATAATATGTGCTGAAAACATTTTCTGTACTTCAATCAGTGTGATTATGTCACAGTGATGGGCCCAGACCAAACTGGGGGGAGAAAGACAATACCCCTGCATTAAGTGTCATTATTCACCCTGTAGATCCAGGCCTGTTATATCAACCCTCAAATTTAACAGACATCTAGAATTTGGGTGTGGATTGGCTTCAAGTATTTACACAACAGTATTTCACATTAAAGCTTGTGTTATTACTGTTTTATTCACATTTGTATGTAGAATCAGCCCTTCTCAGTCTCCCTCATCATGGGACTTCAGTGGAATAATTAACACTAATTGCCCTGTGCAGATGGCCTAGTTCTTCAGAAATAACTGCCATTCACACAGTTTTTTTGGTCTAATATGATGATTGAATTCAGTTTGTCACTTGTGCAGAAAACACCAACAGTACATGCAGTGTGGGCAAACTGATTTAATGTTATAGGGACCTTATGTTTTTTTACTCTTGAGAAGAGGACATGGAGGAGACTTGAATTTGAGCTTAATGGGGCTGTACCAGCTAGGCCTTTGAGCAGTTTTTTTTATACTATTGTAAAGTTTAAAGAAAAAGTATTTACAAAGCGATGCCCACAGTGGGGGAGGAAAAGTTAAAACAGGAATAATCTTGCTCTAATCGAGACTGAATTTGCACTGCCATCTGACAAGAACACAAGTTTGGAAGTTCAGCTCATAATGTCCTCACCACCCACCTATCCCCATCTTAGCTGCATTCCCCCCGCGGAGCTGAGATATCCCGCGGACCGGGCCTGTAGCATCGCTCATTCTCACCTCTGAAGGGAGCTGACAGGGAGTCTGGAAACCTGCCCTCAGAGCAGATAGGCCCCCACCACAAACATACACGACATTTACTCGGAGGGAGAAGCACTGTTCAGACAATACTGACTACAACTCAGCTCATACTCTGAACCTGCTGAGAAGAGTCAGGGCAAAAACAAGTGTGCATTTGTGTTAAATTAAAAAAATCATGATTTTGCATGAATCGCGTTATATAACGTCTAATATATTTAGAAATTAAGGTGTCATGTGATTTGCCTCTTTTATTCAAATCATAATTACAAATCCACATTTTAGGGTCAGAGTTTTGCTATTTTAACTTTCTAAATCCACCAACTGGCCTCGACTCAGATCATATCTGAGCGATCGGGTTTGGCTAATCACCCAGTACTTCTATTTATACAGTCCTATTGTGGGTACTTGAATAATTTTAAATATTTTACTAACATAACTGTTTTGTGCATATATATATATATATATATATATATATATATATATATATATATATATATATATATATATATATATATATATATATATATATATATATATATATATATATATATATATATATATATATATATATATATATATATATATATAATTAGTCTTACTTTGGTATTTAGTATTTATTGGCAGATACTTAAATCCAAAGTATCAGTATTTGAACAGTAAGGTTGTTTGATGCATCTCACATTTTCAGGAAACATGTCAAGTCTAAATGCATGCCAGTTTCCAACAAGAGAACACCATATTTTAAAATAGCTAATGTCTGCCAGAAATCTTTGATAGAAAATTGAGACACTGGCACTTCATAATTTTAAAATCAGTCATCAGTCTATTTAAAAAATAGCTGCTGTCCATTCAAATGACACTTTTTAAAAGATTGTGCTGTGTTCTTTTGTGCGTCTTGCCCCAGGGTCCTGCAGGTTCTGTAATGCTGATACTTTCATTTTGCTGTAGCCC
Source organism: Periophthalmus magnuspinnatus (assembly GCF_009829125.3). NCBI lineage: Eukaryota > Metazoa > Chordata > Actinopteri > Gobiiformes > Gobiidae > Periophthalmus > Periophthalmus magnuspinnatus. Next base: position 31,090,148 of record NC_047135.1, on the reverse strand, counting down.
ACCTGAATATTGCTGCTAGAGGAGATGCAGAGCATGGTCTGTTTTGTTACGGCATACATAATTCATGAATAATAAATGGTGTTCTGAACAAGTGTGTTCCTTTGTTCAGCAAACTCCTTCCTACACAATATTCTGACAAATGTATTCTGCCTCAAAATGGCCTCCACTGCAATTTGTCTTGCGGTAATGGCATAAGACAGTCAATTGGAGTAGGTGTATGGCTGCAGAGCGAACACACTAACATTATTATTCAATCAACCCATACATTTTCTACATATTGTACCAATGAGGCTGCAGTTGCCCCCTCAAATGGACTTGTATCAGGTTTCATAGTGGGCAAAACCCCTCCCAATTGTCTGTCCTTCTCCTATGATTTGATCTTGAACTGGTTTCTGCGTAACGCTATACCCTATCAGCTGGAGAGCATGTATCTGTTGAGTGGGCTGTAGCGGAACAGTATAGAACTAAATTTGTCATCGGACCATTTAAAATCCACTTGATCCCGAATAAACATTTTGGAGGGTTTAAGGAAGTGTATTCTTTTTTATAGTTTTTGTAAACCTATTCTAAAATTGGTCCTACCTTGCTTGCCTGCAAACTTGGCCTCTAGGTCTCTGTATAACGTAGATTACTTTATAACAAAAGTCAGGTGTTAAAACCAACGATGTTTATTACACACAATTGAAAGGTTAATTCACAGATAAAGTAGGTAGATTATTAAGAAAAGTATTTATTCACTTCAACCATGTATCTTCTTCCATATTTTGTGCAACTGTTGTGTGTCTGTGTGGGTGGATAAGCGAGCGAGAGTGGAAGCCAGCAGCTGTAGCCATGGTGAGTAGGGGGTGGCAGGCTTGAGGGATATTATGGGAAGGGGAGGGGGATTATTTGACCAACAGGAGAGTTTTAAAGGAGCGTGGGGGTCTTGTTAGATGCCCTTCCCGCTCACCCGGCAACCACCCACCCATCAGACTATCAACACCCCTCTCTCTCCCACCAACTTCACTTTTTCTTGCAACATGAGTCACTCCGGCCTTTTTTTGTCCCTTTTCTCTTGTTTCGGGCACCCACTCATCCACATCTCAGATTGACAGTAAAAAAGAAGAAAACAACAGCTAATGCATGCAAGGGAATGTGGGCAGAGCAGGGACATAGGTCACGAGCAGAAAGTTTTGTCAGTGTTGCAAAGTTAAAAACAATACCACTGAATATACTACGACTGAAACAACTGGACTCCAGATAACGATTATTTGTTTATTAAGTTACTTGTGAGGACTCTGATTTTGGACTTTATACAGACTCAATGTTTATGGGCTTTTAAAAAATCACTATACAATATGCTTTTTGTATCAGTGATAATTTAGATAATAGTTTTGGTTATAAAGCTGTTTTAGTCAAAGCTATCCAAACATGCAAAGAAAGGTGAGGAATGAAAAAAGAAAAATGTGATGAATGAAGAACCTTTTATATCTGAGGACACATACATTTAGTACACTGAAAAAAGGCTTTCTCAATGTCATTGCATATTATTTAATTACTTCTGATTTACTGGTAAATACGTATTACAAAGAACAAACAACAGATTTCTGATATATTGTCCCAAAAAGTCTTAAACTTTTCTTTCTGTGGACCTGTCCTGTCTGAGTACCCGTCGTTCTGCTGTTTTGAGCTGCTTTTTGTTGCGTCATCTGTCTTCTCCCTTCATTCCCCCCTCCCTCTCCTGCCGCCCCAGTGGTGACTCACTACCTGTATTGTTTTCTCAGTAACAAGAGGATTGATCAGTGCCACTCACAATGCTGCTGTTTGTCTGGGCTTGATCAGCCTTATTCGGGAGGGAGGGGGGGGAGGCTCTTGGCTGCCGTCCTGCGGATTTGGAGATAATTGCAAAGGGGGTTGTGGTCCATCCTGGCCCAGGATCTCCATTTCTAATCTAGAAATGAGGCACTATTACCGAAAAGGATCAGATATGTGGTCCCAAAAAATGAGGAGTGACATTATTTGAGTGTTGTTTTTTTGCTAGTTTAAATTAACATAGACAGTTAAAGTATTTACTGTCACTTGTACTGTGAAATTAAAGAGTACAATCAGTACAACAAGTTGACCATCACATTTTTCTTTTATTACAACAAGGTAACAATATTTCTCTATGATCTTATCCAGCATGTGGTAATATTGGCCAATGCCATTTTGTTTTTTCACAGTTTGCACCTCCACCAGATATCACAGCATTACCTGCCCAAAGCAGCCCAGGGGAGTCAGCAGATGGGGCAGTCCACACCTCAGCACGCTGGTCTACTCTATCCTGGGACACCTCCTCTGATCTGGTCTCTCCCCCCACACCTGACCCCATTAACACGGTCCACCTGGACAGTGACTCCAGACCTAGTTCAGGTAAATAACAGTAAAGTGGGTTTAAAACAACTAGTTAATACAGTGGCCAGTAGAGCTGCACAATATATCGCAATTGAATCAAAATCACAATTTCAGTTGGTGCAATTAGCATATTACAGAGGCTGATAGTAAAATGTCCTCTGCAAAGATGAAAATATGCAGTATTTTTATAGAAAATGTAGTTGTACCTGTAGTCATACCTCTACAAACATGTGGCCAGCATGTTGACACCTCGGTCTTGTGTAAGAGAAGAGACCTATTAAACATTAACCATTGTCTTTTCAAACTCCTGTTTGTTCTGGGACTGGTGACACATTTAGTTCACACTAATCTCAAGAATGCCAAGCTCTTACAATGCAGGCCGTCCAATAAAACAGACTCACATCCTGCAAATAGAAAAGGGCATTTGAATACATTTATATTTTAATCTACCAGCTACAAGGGTAAACCTTCATTTCTTGGGGTAACTTTTGAAAGCGAAGTCTAACATTTGTAACATTTTTATGCAAGCATTCAAATGAACTGTAGCTGTAACTCCAACACCAAAAAATAACTGTTGTGGTCATTGTTTAAATTGTCTATCAACATTTTATGCAGATGTTACATGACATAATTTACCCCAAACAACTAAAATTCACTTGAAACTGTAGGAGAGTCTCATTCTGTAAAAATTATTTTGTCTTAGGGTTTTACTCAGTGAGTGGCAGTTCTCTGTCAGACTCTTGCTACTCAGTGTCCAGTGAAATTGCTCATGGGCAGGCACCGTCCAGACCCCAGAAGCTGTGGGACCAGAGCCCCCTACCTGACAGTGCTGACATCTTGTGGACAGACGGAGCAGTGCAGCACACCGAAGCAGAGTGCAGCCATGAACTAGCAGAAGGTGAGGGGGGGAAAAAAGTTTATTTCTGAATTGTAAAAAAGTAGGATGATAGCATCCATGTAACATATCTATGTGTGTTACAGCAACAAATGATCTGGAAGCAAGTGGTCTAAGCTTTCTGTCTGACCTCTGCTCAGGGTGCAGCAACTCTATAATCCCTTCCCTCCTTCAGCTTATCTCTCCATCATCATCATCCTCTGCACTGATTGACCTAAAGTCTCAACTGGACCCTCGCTACTGTGCAGACCTGGTGTCACGACGGACCAAAGAGGTGTACCCTTACCCCAGCCCACTGCATGCTGTGGCTCTTCAAAGTCCTCTCTTCACAACACAGGAAACCACTCAATCTAGTCCTAGTGCTGAAGCTCTACAATCTGATGACAGCTCTCAACCCACCAGCAACAATGAGCAAACTCTTACTCAACCAACCACTCCAGCCCAGATTTCCTTCACCCAGTTAGAGCAGTACATTAATCGTTTGGCCCGGCAATACCACACCCGTGTGTCTGCATCCACCACTGATTTGACTTCATTTGGTTCTGTACCATTTAGAGGTGTTTGCACATCAGGAAAAGTCCATGGGTCCACTCAGTCTCTTTCAGCCTTTGAGAGTCTAAGCACACCTTGTGCTCTAGGGGGCAGCATCACGCCCTGCAAGTCACAGCAGGGAAACTCAGCCAGAGTGAGTTTAATCACAACAGGGAAAAAAGCAACAAGAAACTCCATAAATCTGGGTAATTTACCCTCTGCCACTGGAGAGGATTTGAGCATAAACTTGCATCTAAATGTAAACTTGAACCTCAATCCTGGTTTAAATTTGAGCCAGAGTCTTGCGGACACCCCTAAAACAGGCAGTTGTGGTGCACTGAAAAGTGAGTTTACCACTGCCTCTGCCTCATCCCTGTCCTCCACACCCACTCCAGCACTTAGACCACGCCCCCGGATCTCCACCTGCCCCTCCAGCCTGAGCCATCGCAGCTCTTTAGAGGTCGCACCCTCATTTGGGTCAAGTCATTTTTGTCGATCATTGGACTTTAGCAGCAGCGCCCCAGAGCACCTGTCAGTGCATGGGTCCAGTTCAGGATCAGCTCCTGGCTCTCAACGAAACAGCTTTAATCAAGAGTTTAGTCCAAACTTTCCAATGGTGGAGGAGATTTCTCGCCTCTCTGGCTTGTCCAAAGATGTTGTAGTGGGACTGATGGAGCAAGGGGTGGAGCTGGATATCGATTGCTTTGATGGGGAGACACCAGGAGACATGAGGGGCCATAGTAAAAGCCACCAGGACCAGTCTCATGACTACACAAAAGAAATGGGTTCACAGAGACCAATTCAGTTGTCTCTAAGTGTCACACATTCACCTCAGTCTCAGAGCAGCCTCACTCCTCCTCTTTCACACACCAGCAGTCCTATACATCCTTACCAATCCAATTACATGCCCGTTCCACACCACCCCCCACATTACTACCCACATGACCTCCCCTCATCCACTGCTTCTTCTCCTGCGTCTCGTCCAACCCCAAGGGCCAGATCACCTCCGCATCCTCTACAACCCTCTCCTATGGGTGCCACTCCACTGTCTGTATTTCGCAGAGATGCCCCATTTCAATGCTCCCTTCCCCGCACAAACACAAGGAGCTCTGCAGTGGATCAATGTGGTATCCCGCCCCGAGGAGGGTCCCTGCGGCAGAGTGGAGGAGGGGGATGGAAAAGAGGTGAGGCACAGGGACTGTACAGAGGGAAGCATGCCTCACACAAACTCATCAGAGCAGCCACTGTCAGCAGCTATGCTAAAAGAGAGGACTACAGCTCAATTTGGGCTGAAGACAAAGTTGTTGAAAGAGGTGTTCAAATTCCCAAAAAGAACTCCACAAAACTGTGGAATCGATTTGAGGGACGTCTCTTTGGAAAGGACCTGGAAAGTGAACAGGAGGAGATGGACAAAGCAGAGTATGGCTTTGGATGGAGGAGGAACACTGGTGGAAGCTATAGAAGGACACAAGATAAGGATTTATTTTGGATGAATGAAACCAAAGGAGAGTGCTCCCCCATGTTCTCAAAAAGAAGGGGGAGAGAGGATGGAGAAAGGCGCAGCTCCAGTCTCAGGCTTTCTAGAAGAGCTCTGTTCAGGAGTGAGTCCCAGGGCCTGCTTGTGTCCTTGCACCACGATGAGCCTGTGAAGCGGGCACTTTGGGTCTCTTCATTAGATGTGGGACAGGGATCCATGAGGAAGGATGAAGGGGTGAGGCTGCTGCGAAAGAGGGAGGACAAGGGCCTGTCCTCAACTGCCAGTCTCTTTAACCTGTCTCACTCTGAGAGTATAGAGGGCAGCTGTCAGTCCATGTCCCCTCTGTCCTCTCCATCATTCTCTCCATCCCCACCCAGGAGGACACTACAACGCTCACATTCACTACGAGATTTGGGGAAGAGAGTTTTTGGCTCCATGAGGTCCCTGAGTCTTAAACGGAAACCATCTAAGAAGTAACATTTGTCATATGTCATATTGTGTTGTTTTAATACATATTTAAAATACAAAGCAGTAATATAAGCTGCCCCTTAAAAAACATCTCCTTAACGTCTGCTTCTACAACAGACATATTGCTTCAAAACCAAAGTAACTGAACAAGAGTAGTGTTTGATATCCTTAAAGATGCACTATGTACCTTTTCTGGTGGTCCTCCGCCTCCTGGAATGTTTCTCAGTATAGCACTAAACTTATCTATTGAACACCAACAGGCCAAGTTACAGCTCACACCCATAGAGATGAACCCCTTCACAGCAAGAATGTGTGTTTTTTAGACAATAATGTTCAGTGCCACACTATGGAACATTGCAGGTAAAACAATGACATCCTCAAGGAGACAAGCAGGAGGCAGGCCCTTAGAAAAGTTACATAATGCAACAATAGTACTATGTAAATTAATCTAGAAACATAATTGTACTTGACAGCGTTATTATTATTATGAGAGTAACATTGAATCTCAACTTCATCAGTAAAACATTGGTATGAATGTGATTGTGAACACACATTTTGCATGCTCTTGTTCATGTTTTTTTCTGCACAGCAGTTAAAATGAAAATGTAATTTCTCTTGTAATGGCAATACTGCCTCTGGAGTACAATCATTATTGGCCAGACAATGACCAAACCAAGCAAATACTTTTAATTTTATATTGAGCTCAGGACTTAAAATAGATGTAAAGATGAGATATTATGTTATATCATGACTAACAAATACTATGTAAAAAATAAATAAAAGTGTATTTAATCTGCTCTGTTTAAATACTTTCTTGTATGAGACTGAGAATTAGTAATAATAAAAAATATTTTAATTGACATCTCAATATATAACATTTACAGCACTGTATGAAATAACACACACAGCAGAACCAGAGTGCATTTGTCCACAAAGAAACTCTGAGCCACCAGGAAACTTCTTTGGCTCTATTTTCCTAACAGTCTCCACTTTCCTTCCACCTGAATCCATATGTTAACAGTGTACAGATGTTCTTAAAGCTACCATCCATAAATCAGATTTTTTTTTTCACCAGTAAAAGGCAGACGTGAAACCTCACCTGGCCTTTATTCAGAATCACCTGTGGTCTCTGGTCTTCTGTTAGGTCAAAGCTGGCGCAACATCAGACAGAAATAGCGAAAATAGCATCTAGTGGTGATATGTGAGAATCCAACAGGGATGGGCCAGTCAATCTAGCTTTAAAAACTAGACACTTATCAAGTCAGTCTACACGATTTAGGGGCTGCTGAATTTGGACTGTTTCAAACCAAGTTGTCTGTCTAATCCCTCAGTCGTCCAGGTAACCAAGTGTCTTTACTTAGGAAACCAGGCATACTCAATCACCACTCTCATGCTTTTGGTTAACTTCATCTCCAGAGCAGCTCTTGATGCTGGGCGAAAACATCCCACGATACATGGCCTTCTCTTTTTGTAACTCCTGGTTCAGCCTCTCCTCAGCTTTTTGGAGGTACTTCTTTATATTTACATCTAAAACAAAGAGATGGATCATATGTTAAGTATTTGCAAACATACTTTACAGTCTCCTCAAAATGAAACCAAAAATGCAAATTACCATTAGGCTGTTCATTGAAGGCTTGTGTGAGATATCTTTTTGCCATTTGAGCGTCTCCCAGCTCCAGCGTGGCCACTCCTGCTCTGTACAAAGCTTTTACATTATGTGGTTGCCACTGTAAAACACGCAAACTATACTCCTGAACACGAGCATAATTGGTATTCTCTTTCTGCAGCAAACAAGCTGAAAGAAACACAAAAAAGTAAATTGGCAACTATTTCAATATATTTTTTAACTGACACAATTGTCTCAGGCCCAATCACCAACTAGGGTGCACACACACAGCAGAGACAGGCGGCTGGTGTCTACATTTCTGAAGTTCTCATCAGCTGATGAGGAAAAGCCACAGACTGTAGGCTAATGAAATGCGTTTTACCACTTCCTGTACCACTGCAATTATTGCAACAGAATTATTGTAGGTACCAGCTAAATTGTTGAACACATCTACTTGTGTGTTTCTCAGTAGAGTCTCTTGTTCTGGTGAGAGAGGATGTGCCACTGGCCCAAGTCCCTTTAGTGATGACATCACGTCTGAGTCCAGGCCCCGGAGGATGAGCAGAGCACTGTGGTACCGTCTAATGGCTGAGCGCAGGTTTTTCTCTCTGTAAAAAGCATTGCCCTCAGTTTTCATCTGGACAGCTTCTTCCAACAAAGTCCAGGTAGGCTTCCGGGATGTTTGCCCAGAGAAGGTTGACTGTGATGCTGCAGCCTCGACTCCTTCACCAACACTCTCACGTGTCTCCATTGTCTAGAAATGTGAGAACAAAAAAGATGACATATAATGTGTAGACCAAACTCATTTGAGTCCCTTACATTAACAGCATCACAGCGTCCATCAAGGCCCAAATAAGTGTCCAAATCAAAATGTCTAATGTTGTTCAACGGCACCAGAAGTGATTGTCATGTTATATGTGTATGTACAATTCAGGAAAGATACTGATAATGTACGAAAAAGAGCTTAGACAGATTATTGGATCACTCAATGAGTTACTCCACTCAGACACAAACGCTATAATGAAATACACATTTTTAAGTTGTAAACAATTTACGTATTAATGCACGAGAAGCTCAAACCTTAAAGCAGTTTGTTCATGCATGCACCTCTCCTGCAGACACACTTCCTGATTCACTCTCTGTGCACTGGCAGGTCAAAACCTACTTAAAAGAGCATTACTGCCCCACTGTGGTCGATTTTAAAAATACAAATAAAATAGAATATCTGTGTGTAGTGCAGGGGTGCTCAGACTTTTTCAGTATTTGAGCTACTTTTAAAATGATCGTGTCTGAAAGATCTACCACCTAATACAAAAATGTTAAACATATATTTATTTGTAAATGTATTATGAATTCGTACATGTACAGTGCATTTTGATGTACCTTGCACAATGTCATGAGATAATACTGCACAACACAATTGAACTTCTTACATGTTCATAATTACTTGAATGATGATTACTGCTCTGACTTGCACTGAATAGAATCAGTGAGGGATGCACCCTTCGGGCAGAAGCTTCTGACAGTCAGCCAGGAGTAAAATTGCATTTTTCGTTTGAAAGCGATAACAGAGCTAATCATGTTGATTACGGTTTTGTCTTTTTTTTTTATAGCCATAAAAATCATGTTAAACGAAGTATCAGAATTTACTGCATTTTTTCACACAACTACTTCTATTTTACACATCCATCCATCCATATTTTTTCTTTTACGCATCGAAAAAATGACTGGGAAAATCCTCGCAGCCCCCGCGCTCTCAATCGTCACCTTCAGGACAACAGAGGCAGATTACAGTAATGACGGAAAAGAAAATGCCTTCGCGATCGACGTAATGAACACCCCTGGTGTAGTGTATACCAGACTGTTAATGTGTATATGTGTGTGTGTGGGGGGGGGGTGTGTGTGTGTGTGGGTGTGTGTGTGTGTAAATAAATACATAATACATACAAGCATATACTATGTGTATGCTATAGATCGTGGTTATTATTTAACTGTGAATCAGACAGCTTCTTGTAGGAAACGTTTTTTATTAGTTTTCTGCACAAATGCAATTACTACTATTTTCCAAATCTTCACATTTACTTTTCATTGTTCAAATTAGTGTCTATTTTGTAATGTGGTGCTTTATACTTTGTAACACTAAAAACATCCCACTCACCAGGAATAACTTTTTTGGAAAATAATGTATGTGCTATGCATGAAAACATTAAAGTGGCAATGCATCCACAAAACATGCAAATGGTCTGAACTGGAGCACATTGGACATATGTCCCATTCACAATCGGGCATCCAGGGTAATAGAAAAGAGGAGACAGGCCCAGCGCCGGTTCCCCACTCAGTACCTTCAATAACAATACAGTCACCACGCCCATAATGCAGCCATAGCCGTTAGAGACCTCACAGAAGAGGATGCACACGAGCTGAGGAAACATGATGGTGTAGGTAATGCTTGAGCCCAGTATCCAGAACAGCAAAACACTGTTGCTCAGAAATGACAGCGAGGTGCCCACTAGACCCACCAACACCACAGTAATGCGTATGATCCACTGAAGCTCTGTCTCCGGTGCCTGTGGATTGTAGAAACTCATGGTCAATACAATAATTATCATTTCAAACCATCAGTGTCCTCATACCTTTGTCCTCAAAATGTTCTTATAGATGTTGGATGTAAATATTGATGCTGCTGACAACAGAGCAGAGTCTGTTGATGACATCACAGCTGCAGCAATTGCTCCAATGCCCACGATGGAGATGAAAGATGGAGTGAGATACTGTAGAGCAATGGGCAGCACCAGCCCTGCTTCACCGCGCTCATATGGGGATGGGGAGCCATAGTCTGTCATAGTCCAGTCTAAAGAATTGGAAACATTAAGTGCGTACTTTTCCACTTTGTGAATAAATAACTGGGAGCTATACTTGTTGAGACTGCAGCTGCTCCAATTAACACAGGGGGGATTCCAAGCACAAAGATCATGGGCGCCGCAATGAAGCATGTGATCCTAGCGGTGGAGGATGAAGACGAAGACAGAGTTCTCTGGTGAAAATCTTGATAACCCAAGTTACCAAGACACTAAGGGAAGAGTCAGAAGACACCTTAACACCATGCTTCACACTTTCTTGTTCATTATTTATGAAGGGTAATCCATTATAGGCCATAAAAACTGCCTCAAAATACTGATCTGGTTATGTCACAGGGTTATTCTGTAGACTTTATTAATTGAAAACAGTGGTTATACTTTCACTACTAGGCCTACTAAAGATAACAGAATACAAACATTACCAGTAACAAAAAATTATCAATCCAAATCCACACATTCTGTTTATTTATAGAGCCACTCCAAGGGGCCTGGTAAATAAACGTATGTGCAGTCTTTGTGATTTCTTCTGTATAAGGACTCATCAAGACGAAAGGAACACATAACCACTGAAGAAAACAAAACATACACACACATAAATAAAAAATGATTTGGGACAGGTATAACATGTGTTACATGACATCACTAACCAAACTGCAGAAAATAAGAATCAGTTGTATAATGTCAGTGTATGCTACACTATACAGCCCGCCCAGAAGGGTGTAGATTATGGCAACTGCGGCTGATAACCAAATACACACAGAATATGGGACGTCCAAGATTATGCTCATTGTTGAACCTTTAAAAACATGAGGCACAGAGAATTAAAGCACCTTACACAAAACACCGTCATATGTGAGGATATCATTGAAACATATTGTACCTAAACCAATGAGAGTTCCTGTCACCCAGATAATGTCTGATATCAATAGTGCTACAGACAGAATGCCACTAATTGTTTTCCCATACTTATGTTGGAATGGGTCCATCATTGTCACATACTTTCTCTCCCTCATTTTTTTTGCAAAGAAAAGTCCACCTATAATGTACATGAGCATTAAAGACATAAATTAAAATTAATTTCATCAACAGGAAAAATTATTTTGGATTATTGCAACGAATTACCAACTATAAATGATAGGGCACCAGTTACAGGCATGACAGCCCAGGTCAGTCCCATGGTTGGGGTGTACACAGCTTCAGTTAAACCAGTAATAAAGCCTCCCCCAACAAACGTGGCTGTAAGATAAAGAATATAGTCATTATTACATCAACATTTGAGCACTTAAAACTTTGCATAACCTACAGATTATGACTCTGCATCTGAGGGAAGCCCAGTCTAATGGAAAAATGCAGCCTACACCTTCGCTTTGCATTCTCTCCATTTATTTACAAAACCACACAACAATAATACTCGTTAAGTAGCTTTTAAGGCTACTTTAAATGTTCCTCAAGTTACAGACCTGTCATTGTGAATACCCCCACGGCTAGACTGATACCCCTGTTCCCCAACAGGGTGTACTCGGTCCGGTTCTCCTGGGTCCTCTCACGCGCGCGTTTGGCTCTCACAGAGGCCCAGATGCCGATGCCCAACACCAGCAGGTAGAAGGCGACCATAGCCGCCAGGCCCGGGACGTTCATCCTGCACAGTCACACACAGTGGGTCAGACAGAACAAGAGGCTTAAGGAGATAAGTGCTGTTCATCACGCGACCTGTCCGTGCAGGTAATAAAATACTGTAGTTGTTGAGACTTGAGCCGCTCGAGCAGGGGCGATTCAAGGTACAATGTTCATGGGCAAAAGAAGCAGGTGATCCTAGAGGTGGAGGATGAAGACAAGACAAACGTTGCTGTAAGATATATTATATTATATATAAATATATATAGTCATTATTGCATAATTAATGTATAATTACACAAAAATGCTGCTTTTGTTTATCACAATTTTGTTCATACCTGGTGTTTAATTTTATGTGCGGCCTTGGTCCTCCAGCCGCTTCTGTGTTTTTCTTTCTTCTTCGTGTGTCCTTCCTCTCGCTCCTGGGATAAATTCGGGGTTTCACTTCCGCCTCTTCCCTTTGATGAGATGAGGTCAGTCATCTATTGTGATCCCAATGTTAAAGTGTCCTCTTTTAATTATCTTTACTTTTGTTTACATCTGTGGTTATATTTTATTTGTATTTAAGTTAATATTGAGCTCATGTGTTGTTTTGTTCTTTTTGTTTGTTCATGTGGGCAAGTGCTGGGAGATGTTGACTTTGTCCGTTGTCTTCTCTCGTGTCCTGTGGGCTGGACCGACGTGTAGCGACACATTGTCATAAAGTTTTGTACCTTCATGGGACAGGTATGTTGTTGTGGTCCTTTGCGAACCAGTACTGGGAAGAGCGTGGGTTGGACCGACAAGTAGCGACACATGGTCATGAAGTTTTGTACATTTATGGAAAAGTTCCTGCGGTGTCTTGTGGCTCCTCCTCCCCCCCCCCACACACACACACACACATATTGTTATTACTGCATCAACGTTAGAGCACTTCAAACTTTGCATAACCTACAGATTATGCATTTGACCTAAAGTAAATCAGTCAAAATATAGACCTACTTAACTTAAACCAGAGTGTTTGCTGAAGAAATTAGCCTTCTTAATTAGTACTGAAAATAATAAAATAAAATGGAGCTGTATTGGTTGTTTTGAGTGTGATGATGTCATGTTCCCAGGTGGAGACAAGAGCCAGATATCAATATTGATTACATTGCATTTTGCCATGAATTAGCCAAAACTTAAATTCACAAATGTTGAACCTCATAATTTTTATTAGTGACTAGACTCAAGAACTCATTGTATTACCACAAAATCTGTATTTAAACACTTAAACCTAGCAATAGGTTTGTGAATACTAAAGTCTTTGCCTGGCCAGCCAAAACCACAACACACTCTACAGAACAGAGAGCGTAATTATGCTCCATTGTTGCAACAGATACATGTGTCTGCATGTAAGTGCAAAGACATAGATCATAGATCTGATGGTTTTATGAAGAACATGTTTTTCCATTACAAAAGGCACTACTAACTAAAATGTTCAAATATTTTGGGGTAATAACCTGGGACATCACTAGACCTGCAGCTATACTGGGGCACTGACCCCTTTCATCTGTTCATACATATTCTTCAAAAGTCTGATATAGTACACCTCTTTCAGACAGGGGGGTCTGGGGTCCTCCATTAAGAAATTCAGCACAAAATCGCAGTAATTTCCTGTAATCCGGTGGATTTTAGATGAATAAATGCATGCAGTAACCTAACTGAGAATTATCTCTCAAGATAGGCTTTTACCCATTTTATTATTAGTACAACTATTGAATACCTTACCTTGTGTTTCCCACAAGCCACTGATCATTTCTGGCAGTGGTAGTGAACCCCCAGCCCTCTGTTGCCCCTCTGTGCTCCGCCCCCGCTGTTCTGCACACTGAGCGCCCCCTGTCTGTGAGGTCTCAGCCTCACACCGGGCTGTGGACAGACCCTCCAGAGTCTTGACAAAACTAAAGCCTCAAACATCTCTTAGGACACCTGACCTCATGTTTTTTTTCTGTTGCTTTTAAACCAACTGAAATACAGTGAGACACTTCCTATTGAATCCTATTGAAGCTAGTCTATCCTAATCGTTTAAGAATCAAACTATGTGAATATGAGGCAGACTTTCAAAAAATAAAAAGTGACTAAAAGCTTGGACTTTGTAAAACATCTTCAAGTGTCCTGCACACACCGCCTGGAGTGTATATATGTTCACAGATACATATGAAACAGGCTTCAGAGGGCGTCTGTGTGTTTCACGTGACCAGCTCAAACAAGACAGCACTCAGTTTGAATAAAAATCAATGTTTCTACAAAAGAAAAGTATTCAGAAGTGTCTTTATATGTCAACCTTCATTCAAACATGTGAATAATGAAGGCCAAGTGAATCATCTGTTATTTAGGTTGATCATTAAAGGATGATTCCACCAAGGTCCAGATCTAGAACTAACAAAGTGTTCTATTATATTTATTTGTTTACTCTACCTCCCTCAAATTTAAACTACAGGACTTTCCCTGGCACTGTCCCTACTGTCTCTTGACAACAGGAGAGCGCCCCATGATCGATCGGATAATAATGTTATTTGCAGCAGTAATGGCGAAAAGGGCAAAATATTTAGTTTTTATTGTGTTGTAACTTTCATTTTATTAAAATGCACTTTACTGCTTCATACATAATAAACTTCATCTAAGTTGGCTCCAAAGCATCAGGAGATGCTTATTGTGCTGAGGATTTATATTGAACCCACCCACACCTACAGTATGTGGCCCACCCGCCCTTATGGTCGGCACATCACAGAACTGTGGTCTGTAATCTGTATTTACAGTATGTATAGTTTATAGTATATTGTGATCTGCTCCACACGTCATCATTTGCTCTTGGCACCTGCCTTCTGCGCCGTGCAAGGACTGGTCTTTCCATACTGAGGCATTTTAGGATTTATAGCCTACTGGGACACGTGCCCCAGTAAAAAGGATCTAGTGACGTCCCTGGTAATAACCGAGCCTTGGTCCATTGTACATAGCTAACAAGAGAGTTCCAATAAGGTACAATATAAGACTTTGTTGCCAATTCACTTTGAAACAACGCTTCAGTTGCTCTTGTTGCAGACACTAGTACTCTATAGTAGTGTGTGTGTGTATATATATATATATATATATATATATATATATATATATATATATACACATCACGCAGAATCCCGGTTTAGTGGTCCTGAACTGTGCGCATGCGCACTGACACTCTGTACAACCGCAATCAGAAAACATGGCTGCGGCCGTCGACAATGTTGTGAAAGTGTAAGTTTATCATTATATATAACTGTTCAGGTTTACTCCACAAATCCGATGGTAATCGTATTGTTGGCCGTCGAGGCTATATTAAACCCCATATTCTTCAAAACAAAATTTTGTATGAAGACATTAACGTTTTTTACTAAAGGATGCTATGATTAGCCTGTTAGCAATGGGCAAATCGGAAAGATGTACTTTAACTGACAGAACTCTTTGTTATTAGACGCTCACTATGTTTGTATCATGCTCAGCGCTGTCGATTTTAATTCTTAAATCCGGAACATCCAGAATACATTTACGTGAGTGTTTGATTTACTCGTGTTATTGGCGGGCGCTTTGTTGTAATGAGAGACGCCGTGAACCATGATCCTTTTGTTCCCATGTTCTCTTCTCCACAAGTGTTGTGGTGCTCCGTTATAACATAAGCATGCTTTATAGGACTAGCTTTTGAATAAAAAGATTTATAGAGCCACAAATCAGATGAAAACAAATAATTGTTCACACATTTGGGTTAATTAGGTTATTCTTTAAGTTGTAATGTGTTGTCTGATTGCAACTTATGTTTCAGTTTTATCAGTCAGTGTCCCTCCATTTTTCAGGCTGGGAGAACAGTACTACAGAGATGCCATGGAGCAGTGTCACAGTTACAATGCTCGCCTCTGTGCAGAGCGCAGCATCCTCATGCCCTTTTTGGACTCCCAGACTGGAGTGGCCCAGTCCAACTGTTATATATGGATGGAGAAAAGGCATCGCGGTGCAGGTATGGAGTGTAAGGGACATCTAATGTTGGTTTTGTTGATTAAATATACAAGGTATACAAGATTCATGATCTTCATTTATTGTTGATTACAAAAATATGATGTCCCATTTATGTTTATAATTCTCCAATCAGAAAGCAGAATGAGACTCAAATATTTCATTAAGTTTGCCAGTTCTAAAGCTGAAATCAGGTTAGTTTAAACCTTAAACGACTCGCTCTAATGTGAATCCTCACTAACTAAATCTCAGCACCTGCAGCCAGTCATTAATCAGAGGATTGGTTGCACAGTGCCTTCCTATACACTGATTAAAAACAATGTCCTCTTGCCGCTTTCATATGGCCATCAAGCCATAAATGTGACTTTCCTTTACTCCAAAGTTACACATGAACACTGCACCAAGTTGTTTGCTCAAGTCAACATTGTTTTCCCCCAATGTGCACTGAATTTAGTTCTGTTTACTTTACTTCTGAGTCGACAATGAGCTTCAAGCGGACAGAGCCCCGTGAATACGGACACACGTGCTCACATCACTGGTGCTGTACCTGGCAGTCTTTTCTTTCACCTATGGCTAAATATACATTGAGGACTATGTGTGCTATGTGACAGACAGACCCAGGCTCACCTGTTAAGTTGATCCAAAATGCCTCGTCAGGCGAACGTGTCCAATAGGAGCTCTGCAGTGCCCATTCATACAAATATACGTGGTCAGAGTGCTTTTTGTCCAATTCCAAGAACTTCTACTTGCACCCATAGACAGTCTATGTTTGCTCAGACTGCATACTTTGCTCAGACTGGTGTCAGCAGCGTTTACACTACAGTCGCGCCGCTCTGTAACCTCCCGTTTCAATCGCTCTCAGGCTGGCTGTTTATTGTGGTCTAGAATGCAACTGTTACATTCACACTGGTCCAAGCACACAGCTCTCAGAGTGAATGCTCTTTTACGTCGACCAAACTAATGGCAGTGTAAAAACTACCCAAGTTATTTTGTACCAAGGGGACATACGTTTGGAATAACAACTGTAGGCAATAGTTTCTGCTCAAAACATTGAATCACAAACTGATACAGAGTGTGCTTCAGCATCTGATCAAAAGCATATGAACGGTCATAGGTCAAATGAGTGAGCACTGCCGTTGGAGAAATCTCCAAGCAGAACTCCCTGACATACACATGAAAGCGGCATCCAAATACCGGTTCAGACAACCCAAGTTCAGTTGAGATTGTAGTACCTTTTTTAGCAGTAAGAGCGCAGACTACATACAGTTTTACAGCTTTGTGGAGATGGCTTATGTTTTACATCCATCTCTATACCTCTGTTTGTCTCTGTCCAAGTTGAAATGTTATCATATGTCTTAAATTATTCAGTAGAAGTTTAGAGGAAATTAGTTGAAACATAAAATAGATGTTGCTATTAATCTAGAAAAAAACTCACAGTACATTATTGTGCAAAATATCCCAAAATTATCAGTATTGTGACTTAGTGACATAATATTGTTATTGCAGTACAGTCGATAAATTACATATTTTTCTCATTGTGTAACCACTTACATTTTTCAAAATTTTCTAGGTGTAGCCCCAGGTCAGTTGTACACATACCCAGCTCGTCGGTGGAGAAAGAAAAGACGCTCTCACCCCCCTGAAGATCCGCGCCTGGCCTTCCCTCCTCTCAAAGCAGGTAGGGCAGTACAAAGAATCTAATTTAAATCTACCAAAGAATCTGTCTTTTAAATACTAGTAGCTCAGTGTTCTGGACAATGCACAGACTTGACTGGTAAACTTAAAGTGTGAGTAAACACCTAAACTCTATCCATAGCCACATGGCAAGTAGAGGTGCTAAACTGGGCAGTAACTGGGGGACTAAAGAAAAGTGTGAGGGAGGAGGAGGGTGGGGTCTGGACATATGAGAAACAGTGTGATTGGTCTTACAGGTATCCACACTTCAAACCCTGCCCCAGCAGCCAGGAGTTTGTACACCTGGCTTTAATCAGGGCAGTCTTGCGTGATGTCACTTACTTCAAGTAATATATTAGAATTCTTTGGCACTGCTAATTTGTATTTTGTGTCCAGCGGGATGACAGGAAAAAATCACACCAAAGGACATTTTTATATGTCTGAAACTGAGAGTTGCACATGCTTGTGATATGGTTTCTACACATTTGTTGTAGAATGGATTTGCATTTTATGCATGCATGTTATTATTTTTGTAGCAGATATAGAGTTGGGATTGAAGCGTGATGGACTGGGGGGCGTAGATGGCAGCAGCTTGGAGGCACTGCTCAAGGGAGAGCCTCTTGATAGAAGGAGTGGAGTATCCGAGCTTCGTAGCACTGAAGAAGATTTAGCCACTGTGGAGCCTCCTGCATCAGTGACTTCAGGACGCATCCGCAAGGTCAGACTTGGGATTTAATGCTATTTTTTTTCTTTGTCAAGTTGTTTCAGAAGAGGCACCGTACAGTTAAGCCCAATAATGCCTGTAATTCTCAAACATTAGAGAGTCCTGGACCATGATGACTACCTGGACGACCTAGATGATGAGGACTTTGAAGATGAGACCCCCAAAAGGAGAGGAAAAAGCAAGTCAAAAGTAAGTCCATGTATCATTGTATTTCCAGAAAATGCTTCATTAGAACTAATTGTCATTCAGCAATTATTGAAATTTGTTTTCCAAAAAAAACTTAGGGACGCAGCGATAAGAATGGCAAAAAGAAATCTGAGGCTGCTGCAGCGGCTGCGCTGGAGGAAAGGGACAAACCGTATGCCTGTGACAGTGAGTACAGATTAGACAGATTAGACAGACTAGAACTGAAACCAGCCCTAGACCAAGAGTCTCCAACTTTTTTTTCTTTCTTTTAACTTTCTTTTAAAAAACAAAGGGCAAACAACTGCGGTCGCTAGACATTTTGGGCTGAGGCAGCCAACCTTACATGGAATGTCGATGTCTTTGAAGCATTACCCATTTGTGCACGCAGTTGCGTATCCAAAGTATACATTTACTGGTACAAGCATGTGCTGAATTAAATTAAGTATGCATTGTGTGCATAATTCCTAAATCCTCTGGAGAGCTACTTGGAATGGGGTAGAGACCATTGCCCTAGAGCAGACAATTTAATAAATTCTTAATTTAATTCATGCATTTGGAAAACAATTTGTACAATGAGCTTTGCATATTCATGCTTTGCTACATGTTACAGGCCAAATCTCTAATGTAATATATACGTATATATACTGGCCCAGACCCTCTGTCAAATTTTAAAACCCTGTGTGGCCCGTGTGTCAAAAAGTTTACCTACTCCTGCCCTAGAGGATGAAATCTAAGAACTAAACTACTTAGATATACCATTATTTAAAAATGTTCTGGGAGGAGGCCCACTGACTACCACTCAGCTAAAGACCTATGCCCTTTCCCAAACCACCCCTGCTGTCTCACCTTATGATCTGCTACACTGTATTTTTTATGTTGTATTGCTAGTGATGAGTATGGTGAGGAAAATTGGCTTGTTTGGAAAAGACCCTTCAAACACAGACTTTTGTTTTGTTTTGGAGATTTTTATTCAGGCCACTCTGTGTGCTTGGTAAGTCCTCTCAATGTGAAGAAACATCATCTTTTATTGTATAAAAAAAGAAACAAAAAACACTGTTGGTCATTGCTATACAACAACTGTGTGACTGTGTGTGTGTCAGTTTGTGGGAAGCGCTACAAGAACCGTCCTGGCCTGAGCTATCACTATACACACTCTCATCTGGCCGAGGAGGAGGGCGAGGACCGCGAGGAGCTCGAGGCACCACCCACTCCTCGGCAACCTGACGAGCAGAAGAGTGAGTCCAGGGCTGAGAGGCAGACATGGGGGGAGGGGAGGAGGGGCTGTTGCATGCTGTGTTGCATGTGTGACATCTTTTATTGTGTCTCCCTTTTTTCATTCTGATGTTTTGAAAGTTTCTTGGTTTTAATAGGCATAGTTACCCAAACAGGTTCTAAAACATGTTGGGATTCTATAAAACTACTTTTTAGTCATTCAGTCAAGTCATTACCACCCCCCAACATTTATGTATTACTTGCACGTCTCATCACATTAGCAAGTAGTCCAATTCATTAGTTTATATTTATTTATTTTTGTGGCACTTTAGCTGACACTGCATGAACAGGTTTGTGGTATTGGTAATGAACTGGAGTTTTACACTTATATTAGATGGTGACCTTGCATTATTTTTTTCTCTGAATCTTTATATTTAGCAAATAAGAAGGGCCCCAATGGATTGGCACTGCCCAGCGATTACTGTGATTTCTGCCTGGGAGATTCAACTTTAAATCAGAAGACTGGCCAGTCCGAGGAGTTGGTGTCCTGCTCAGACTGTGGACGCTCTGGTATGCTTATGTTCTCCTGACTGTATTTAGCCTTTTCTTGAAAAATGCATTTAAAATATGTGACGTCTTGTTGTTTTTCAGGCCACCCCACATGTCTACAGTTCACTCCAGTGATGATGGCTGCTGTGAAGACGTACCGCTGGCAGTGCATAGAGTGCAAGTGTTGCAATATGTGTGGCACTTCAGAGAATGATGTGAGTACTGTCACTCAGGGTTTAGTCTCTTTAACAAGACACCGTTTTGGAACAAGTGGTATGTTTTAAATATTTTCTGCTGCATGCTGTGTCACGTCACAAATGCTCTTTGTCAAATTTATTGGCTGTAAAATGCTAGGTGCCTTGTCCCTAAAGTTGTTTGCCTTGTCTGTTTTTTTTTTTATTTGCCTATGGCCATTATGGGCTTTTTTGGTGTAAGACGACAAATGATACAGCCATGTACCCTTGGTAAATTGGAGAGGACATGAACATTAGATCTAGGCTTGGGCAGAGAGTGAGGACTTACTATGCCCAAATTAAGGCAAGGCAAAGTACCTTGCAGAAACGGCTATTGGCAACATTACATGCCTTAAACATGGTACACAGCATAAAGTAGTATTGATTTACCTCCTTTTTAAAATGTTTTAACTGTAAAATATATTTTTTGTAGGACCAGCTCCTGTTTTGTGATGATTGTGACAGAGGTTACCACATGTACTGTCTAACTCCCCCTATGACTGAACCGCCTGAGGGTAAGATCTGTTTGAATCTTGTTAATGATGGTGACTTACTACGTTTTTCATGTGGCCGGTTTCATGTTATGTCATGGTATGATATATTTCTAGTTGACATCAATTATAATGTGTTTAATGTGTTTTTTGCAGGGAGCTGGAGCTGCCACTTATGTCTAGCTCTCCTTAAGGATAAAGCATCCATTTACCAGCAGAACCAGAGCTCTGCCCCTGAGTGATTTCACAACTCTGTGATCCAACGTCACCCTAACCTCAAAACACTAGGCTTACTTTATAAGTTGGAGACATATCTAGTTTGTAGCAGCACAAGAGCACAGCTCTCTGTGTCTACACATAGTATATCACACTCCAGGCCACTGTGGATTAAATTTTCTTTGTCCATAATGTACATGTATAGACACTTTCCCGGACTGAACACATGCAAGATCAAGGGGGTGAGAGCATGCAGTATCCATAGCAACTACTAACTCCATGAGAGCGACCAGCAGCAAAGGGATTAGCATTACATGATTAGCATCATCGCTAATTATCTGTACCCTTTCTTTTGTGAAAGCAAGGTTTTCTCAAGGTTTCTCCAAAAGAAATGATGAGAAATCTAATGATGACTGAAGTAGTGGGATCTTGTCTGTAGTTTGGTGTCATTCATGCAAGTTTACATATTTAATTATCTACATTGTGCCAAAGTACACCAACAGTAGCAGCAAACTGCTCTTAGCAGCAAACTGCTCTGACCAGCTGCATCATTTTAAGCAATATATAATGTGATGAAAACTATGGCTACGGAATACCTCTTCTCTAAATATTAAACAGAACTCATCCAATCCGACAAAAGTCACTCCAAAGTCACTCCAAAATCAGTTTATAAAAAGTAGTTTTCACTGCTCATTGTTCTTTACTGTGATAGATTGGTGCTTGCCTTTAAAGTAAATTGTTACATCTTTGAATTAAGTTGCTGTAAAGTCGGTGTAAACGACAATGGATTTTGCATGCAGGTCACACCAGTATTTAAACATTCTCACAATTCCATTTAGTGTTCCTATTGTACTGTTTTTGACCATTTTGTAAAACAGATTGTATTGGTATTGGAGTTTTTCTAGTAGAAATTTGTAAAGTCTATTGTTATTGCAGAGACTTAAAGTATGACTCCTTATGCATTAAATGTACTGTATTGATATTTTCTATTTTTGTTATGACTGAGACATGTTTATTTGACTTATGTCAAACTTACAAAATAAGTATTTGTAAATGATGTATTTTGTTGTACTTTTTATTTTTACATTTCTTTGGTAACATTTAGCCTGACTGAAATAAAAAAAATCAATATAACAAGAATTTAATTTTTAATATTAGAATGTAATTATTTGTGTATAATAATGGCATGAAAGTGTTTTATTCATTTTCAACAGGTTAAAAGAATGGTCTTTCTTATAAGCATAAAAAGCTAAGACAATCTTGGCAATAATTATAGTAACAATTATAATTCAAATAATATTACAATTATTTTAACATTGCTAATGATTATTAGTTGTTAGCAATGTTAAAATAAAGATTACACTCAAAAACAAAACAATAGGTTAACTTACAATTTATATAGAAATCCTTTGCATGTAGATATGAATTGTTCATAATGATGTGTATACATTGGTCAAACTATAAAAGTTTAATTTGTAACAGTTAATGCATTATAAATTTGTCCAAGAAAATATTTGTTACCTCACTGTTCAAAAGTTAATTGAGTATAGAATAATATCTATTTTTCCTTTTTTCTCTATATATACTTGTCCTATAAACTTCGTAATTTCACAACACATTGGAAAATTGTATTTTTTATTTGCAACATGCAAAATGAACACGACTATAAAATGTATAAAACATAAGTGACAGAAGTATGTAGTTCTACTAAACAGTTACATAGCAACTACAAAGTAAACAAAAGGCCAACGCTCACTTACAATGGTTATGAATTATAAAAAAAGAAGAAATATGAGACACTACCTTCATTTTAAGTAATGCAAACTGAAATATGTGTTCCTTGAGCATAAAACTGTCACTGAATCTTTCTGTAAAATTCCCCACTTGACTGATGTAAAACCGTTTTTAAATTTTCCTCATCCACCAAATGAGAGAGAGTGTGTGTCTGTGTATGTTTGCGTGCAGGTGTGTGTGTATATTTTGTACTCTTAACTGGTCTTGGTCCTACAGTGCAGTGCTACAGCTGCACAGAAAAAAAGTGAAAGAAAGTATAAGTGCATATGACAGGTTGGACTACACATTCTACTAAAACATAATCCAGATCATTGTATTAAAGATTTTACAAATAATAATAATAATAATAATAATAATAATAATAATAATAATAATGATTTTACCCCCAGTGTGGACATTTTTTAGGTTTAAAATCTGACTTCCTATTTGGAGATCATGTCATGATGGTGGGCAGGGGCCTCTATAACTATGTATAAAACAGATTTACTCATTTACTTTTAAACTGTTTCATGTGGCCAGGTCCAGTATTTACAGAGAGGTTAACCTTAAACCAGGTCAACAAATCTGCAATCTGACAGTTAAACAGCAAAGTTTAACATTAAGCTGGAGGGCAGCTGAGAATTCTACTGTAGAATTTGTTGTTTCATTGCCAATATTTTATTGTTTTATATACTGGTGACAATAATCCCCACAGTAAAATGTATTGTGCAAAATGAGTTTATTCATTCACAGTATCACTGCAATAGTATCTAGTGATGGTGGTTAAACTCTAGATCGAAACTAGGCCAACAAACATTTTAAAAGGCACACTATGCCACACAATGGCATAAAACCAAGCAGCAAAACAATTATTTTTTGAGGAAATATTTATATTAGTCAATTAAAGGAATAAATATAGATGAAGCAATCAATATAGATGAGTTTATATCATACAGTGGAACTTCAGTCAAAGCAATAACATTTTTATGATAAAAAATCACTTGATGGAACTTCCATTAGAAAACGTACATAGTGCATCTTTAAGCATCCAATTATTCCCAAATAGTTTTATATTTTAGAAGATTTTTTTAAAGTTTCATCAGAAATTTGGTTAGAAGTAAACGCCCAAAGATGAAAGATAAATTACCTGCATAATTATTGGCCTGCAAATGCAAATCAGTTCAATTCAAGTTGTATGATGCTTTTTACAATCGTCTGTTCTCAGTCTGGATGGATGGAAAACAAGACATGTTTTATTCTCTCTATATATCATACCTCATGTTCTTTTATTGTTTCAACAGGGTCTCCAAATCTCCAAACAGTTCAGCACACATCAGCATTCAGTGAAGCCTGGAAAAAAGATAACACATTTCAGGACATAGAGACTAAACATAATGTGCACCTGTCTCCTCCTGCTCCTCCTGCTCCTCCTGCTCCTCCTGCTCCTCCTGCTCTAAACGTGCCACGCGGCCTCCTGTGCGCATCCAGCGGCGTGAACTCTGCGTAAAACAAAACCCAAATGTACCACGGACGGACCTGCTCCATACGCGGACTGCAGCGGAGAGCGCACGGGAGAGAGTCCTGGGGAGAGAGTCCAGGGGAGAGAGTCCAGGGGAGAGAGTCCAGGGGAGAGAGTCCTGGGGAGAGAGTCCAGGGGAGAGCGCACGGGAGAGAGTCCAGGGGAGAGAGTCCAGGGGAGAGAGTCCTGGGGAGAGAGTCCAGGGGAGAGCGCACGGGAGAGAGTCCAGGAGAGAGAGTCCAGGGGAGAGAGTCCTGGGGAGAGAGTCCAGGGGAGAGAGTCCAGGGGAGAGAGTCCAGGGGAGAGAGTCCAGGGGAGAGAGTCCAGGAGAGAGAGTCCAGGGGAGAGAGTCCTGGGGAGAGAGTCCAGGGGAGAGAGTCCTGGGGAGAGAGTCCAGGGGAGAGAGTCCA
Organism: Periophthalmus magnuspinnatus; assembly: GCF_009829125.3. Taxonomy (NCBI): domain Eukaryota; kingdom Metazoa; phylum Chordata; class Actinopteri; order Gobiiformes; family Gobiidae; genus Periophthalmus; species Periophthalmus magnuspinnatus. The sequence goes on along the minus strand of NC_047135.1, from coordinate 31,065,340 downwards.
GGGGAGAGAGTCCTGGGGAGAGAGTCCTGGGGAGAGAGTCCAGGGGAGAGAGTCCTGGGGAGAGAGTCCTGGGGAGAGAGTCCAGGGGAGAGAGTCCTGGGGAGAGAGTCCAGGGGAGAGAGTCCTGGGGAGAGCGCACGGGAGCGGAGCCCCAAAAAACAGCACTGGTAACTCTGTGGTCTAGAGTTATTGACATTTTTTATAATACTTATGATGTTATAGTGCTAACTGCTAACATCACTGCTTTTACTAGTTAAGCTCAGTGTTACTACTATTTTATTACGATTGAAATAAGCTGTAAATATCCTTCTTGCTGCCTCCAACAGTATTTCACATTTATTATGATCTGGATCCACGTGGGACAAGCTGCTCTTCACACTGGACAGGGTCACTGGACCTGTTCTGTCCTTCACCCGGACAGATGTTCGGGTCCTGACTAGAAGCAGGAAGTACTTGACACATGTGCTCAGGTGTCTGGCTCCTGTGGCTCAGAGAATAGACTAAAGTCAGCTGTTCCAGCCTGAGCTCTTTTTCATACCACTTTTAATGGGTTTAGGAATGTTACGTGATATATTTTATAAATAAACAGCATCGCGTTTGTTCACATTTATTTGAATAGAGCCATGACACAGTTACTGCAGCTCTATAATTTAAGAAATGAGGGGCATCAGACTAAGGACGGCCTCTCAGCGCCCTCTAGTGGCTCATCCTGCGCAGGACAAAGGGGCAGGGGCTTCAGATTTTAGAACAGAGTTTGCTCTGAGTGAAGAGAGGAACATTATTCGACTCTCGCTCCAACACGACGTTTTAACGCCATCCGTCTGCCCTGCCTTTTCACACTTACTCTGGAATACAGGATTTGAAGTTATTTTGCTTTTTAAGCTCAGGTGTTATCTACAAATCTCAACATGCAATTTCTCTACATCAGTGCTGTTTTCACGTTACTTTTTAGAGGTGAGAAAAATGTAAAGTATTAAAAGTATTTAAAAGCATGTCCTACACGTTTTAGTCTGGTGTGATCGAAAGGATTCATTTTGATATTAATGACACAAGGTGGGAAAGACTTGCTGTGGTGGAGCTCTCTTGGTTGTTTCTGGAAATGTCTCCTCAGCAGTTCTGTTAATTCCAGATGTGATTAATCTGAAGATGAGTCAATACAGACAGGTTTCCTCCTACATGTAAACATGCTGCTGACATCATGCTGTGACTCTGTGTTAAAAGGTGCCAGACCTGGCTTACTGGTGCCACTCTCCGGGCCTGACCAATGGGGAGGTAACTTGCCGCTCCCCTCGTGGCCCGTCCTACCGCAGCACCCTTGGGACCCGCTGTGACATGAAGTGTGACCCGGGATACAGACTTATAGGAAGGAACGCCATTCAGTGCCTTGCCAACCGCCGCTGGTCTGGAACAGCTATTTGTCGCAGTAAGTCGTATGAATGCATTTGTTTCTGTAATAGTGATAATAACTGTTGTGATATGTGTACAGAGATGCGTTGCCATGTTTTGCCCCTTGCTTATCATGGAAGTTACACCTGCAGCCAGGGATTTATGGTGGACTCCAGGTGTGACTTCAGGTGTGACCCTGGCTACCGCTTCGAAGGGGAGCACTCACGCACCTGTCTGAAGTCTGGCCTGTGGAGTGGGGTCCAACCAGTCTGTTCAGGTATATTGGAATTTTAACTGTCATTAGTTAGTTATGCATATTAATAAGGCGCTTGCACTGTCACCAGTTACCCTTTATTTTAGGTTACACTTCTTAGCAACTAACAAACTACTAATTTGCATACTTGCCACTAAATATCTTATGATGCATAACCTCTGGAGGGACTATGTCTCTCGGCTCACCTGGGAACACCTTGAGGTCCCACCAGAGGAGCTGGAGGACGTGTCTGGAGTGAGGGAAGTCTGCGACCTGGCCCAGGATAAGTGGAAGATAATTAATAGATTGATGGATGCATAACCTTTTTCTGTTGCTGATTAAACATTTACTAACACGTTCCTACTGATTAAGTCATTATTACTGCTTATTTGGGCGACAGTAGCTGAGTCAGGGTTTATCCACTGATCCAGTGTCTCCGTACACTAGTGTATGAATGTGTGTGTTAATGGGTGAGTGGTTCCTTGATGTAAAGCACCTTGAAGGTGGAAAAAGCACTATATAAATATGTGACCATTTACCATTTAGTATATGAATTATGACCCTAACAGCCCTTTGGTAATAAGGGAGTTGTTAAGGACTAGTATCATAAGAAATGTTTTTAAGAAATTATTTTTACTTATTAACTTTTATTCATGTACAAAAATGTCCGAAAGAGCTTTTATGATGATAGTGGAGCTTGGGAGGCTTCAAATTCAAATTCTCCCTTGGACAGCCACACCTGTTTCATCTCAGCACAAATGAAATCCATCTGTACAAACTTTCTATTTGTCATTTTCCCAGTTCAAGTCTTGCTCACACAAATATTCCCCTTTACTTATTTGGACTTGAACCACTTTTGTTTGTGCTTTTGAAATTACTTTTAAAACGTTTGTATTTCACTTTGCAGACATGGATCCCCCAAAGATCAAGTGCCCTCTCTCCAGACTGAAGTTTGCTCAGCCTGGTAAGCTGGTGGCTACAGTCTCCTGGGATCGACCAGTGGCCTCAGATACTGCTGATAAATCACTTGAGTATGCCACAGCTCCCTCGTCATCTCTCACACAATTTGCTTTAAACATTGGGCAAACTTTACTTCTTATTCAGGGTTATACTTGTCGGTCCAGAGCCAGGCTCTGAATTTAAAGAAGGACCCACCATTATCCGATACAAGGTTTATGATCAGGCCAAAAATAGAGCTGCCTGCAAGTTTATAGTCCGCGTTGAAGGTAAGTCAATGAAACGCACAGTCATGTAGTTTTCTATGTACAATCACTGGACTGCCTAACTTGAGTTATTACTTTATTATTATGAACGGTTAGGCTACTATTAAATGTTCTTGTTTTAATTATATTTGTGTCCAAACTTATCCTTAAATAAATATGTAATTTTACTTCAAAGAATATTTTTTTGTCCAAATGCCGTTCAATTGCACCTTTTAAAATCAAAAAAACATTCAAAGGTCTTCATATCCCTGGTTAAGTCTAGAAAATGAGATTTTGTATCTTCATTGTACTTCATGCTCCAATATTAATACATTTTTGTCTGTGTAAAATGTACTAATGCTTTGTTGTTGTTTTTTTTTAAAGCTTTAGACTTGAAATCTTCACATTTAAAAACGGCCTCTTCTCTCCTGGACCAGTTCTATGAGAAGCGTAGGCTACTCATTGTCTCTGCTCCAAACATAACTGACCCAGACTACCAGCTGCAGAACATGATGATACAGGTGAGCTGACACTACAGTGATTTTTAATAGCCCATTGTCAACATTAAATAGATCTGTATTTTCTCAGACGTCTGACTGTGGCTTAGACCTGAGACATGTGACAGTGGTTGAGCTGCTGGGCTCTCCGCCGCGTGAGACTGGGCGCATCAAAGAAGACTCCCTCACAGCCGATGTCATTGAGGGTTTAAAGTAACTATCTCTCCCATAAGTGTAGGTATGTGCACATCACTATCACTTCGGACTACATGTGCTACAGTGTAATCAGCATGCTGTTAAAACTGTCTCATTTAGATGTGCACAGGGCCCTGAAATCAGTCTCCAAATAAAAAAATGATAAAATCCTTCTTCAGGCTGACTTAAAATGGAAAGAATGCGCTTTAAGCATAAACACAGCTAAAAATAACAAGTATTCCACTATAGTACCAATGTGTCATGAGCACTTAAGACCTGAGTGTAGCTGATGTATCAAAATGATTCAAAATAAAACTTTATTATTCTTTACTCATACTCTGCGTTAACAAGAGGTGAGTGGGCTTATATGTGTACATGGCATTATTTATTTTAAACCAAAAGTTATGTAATACCATTTTGAGTGGTTTTCATAGTTTTTACTCTTGTTAAAAATTACTCACTGAAAATATAAGTCAGTCATCATTAGCAACTATACTAAGGGAACAAAACCATTTAATAGTTTGGAAAATAATATACATTTACATAAATCAGTAGCCTTTGTCTCTCACTTAAACAGTTTTTGATAACTCCATGGATCTATGAAAATAACATCATGATTCATTGTAATATGCCATAGATCTTTGCAGTTTGCACTGATAATTACAGGTGGCAGGGCTGGATGGGGTGAGTGATATTAACAGAACTGAATATTTTAACCTTTTGGATTCTCCTGATAACAATTATCAGACAGTATTATTTTACATCCATAAAAATGCGCAGAAACATGCCTCTAAACGCCTGGTTGAGATTCAAGTCTCGCTCTGTAGCATAACAAAGATAGCAGCAATATTGAATAAAAATAAATAAATAAAATAAATAAATTCTACACTACTCGTAAATATTCCCTATCTAGAAACTTTCCATCTGCATGTTTTTATTAGTTTTAAAATGCATGAACCATCTCATGTACAATTATTTGACTAGTGGAATAATCATGCTGTCATCCCCAATGAGAGAAATGAAACAAGTTTTCCCGAATTATTACATTCTATTTTACTAAGAATTGTACAAAAAATCCACAACTGTCAAACCAGATCATTTAAACAATTAACCAGACCTTTGGACTTACTAAATTTACTTACTAAATAAAAAAAATCTGCAGTAATTTTTGTTCAGTTAATACATCAATAATAACACGTTTGCACACACGGAAATGTCCAGTTATGAATAACCAAGTGTCTCTCTCTCTGTCTTTCTCTGCAGTAAATTTGGCCTTTGTTCCTCCTGTTCTTCTACATCCTTTCTCCAGTCCCATGCTGCATCTCATGAAGGGCTGTTGATGTCAAGACTCAGCCAGTAATGCCTGCAAAGAGCTGGCAATCTTTCTCACAACAGGCATTGTCATTTCAGCCTTTGGCCTGCCCATCGTTTTTTACACAGGCTGAAGTTGTGAGTAATGCTTTCTTTAAATATGCTGCGGTGAATTTACAACATTTACAATTGGTCAAATGTGATGTGATATATAACAATTATTAAAAATGAGATAAACAGTAGAATTTTGTAGAGTGGTATTTGATGCCAAGTATGGTACAGAGCAACATGCCAGACATTTGTTGATGTGAATTATTTATGCGTTGGTTCACAGATTGCCTGGGGGGTGTGCGCACTTGTGTTAACTGGAAACATTGTCATCTTCAGGACCATCTTGGGAATCTTCATGGTCTTTAGTTCCAGTGATGACTTCAGCTGGAAGCAGTGATAAACGGGAGAGACTGAAGGACCTTAGTTGAAACTGTTTTATTAGCATTATTTTTAATGTATTAATGTTGGGTTTACATTGTTTATTTATATGGTGACTGCCCATTCATAGACTCACACCAAATCAGTGCAATATTTTTGTTCTGTCCTGCATTATATTGAACAATTGAATGGGAAATGTTGACTTTGATTTGGACCTGTTCTCGTCAATTTTAAAAGGTGTACATTTTGAAAAAAAAAATTAAAAAAAAATTCTTCTTTTTTAAAAACAGAGCACACTGGAATAGACTTGCGTGTAGGTTAAATATTGTTAGGCCATTTGTTACTTGAATTTGTTGAAATTAATTTTTCGCTTGTTTATTGTTTATTTATGTTTTTCTATTTATTTCTATAGATTTGAATATCTGTTATTGCCGCTGCTCTTTATTGATATGGTTCATCCGTTGGTTCTTTTATCATACTGTAAGACTTTACCTGATGTCCCTAGACTTGTGGAGCAGCTTTGACACTCTGAGATCTAATTTACCTGACTCTGAAGTCCAAGCTGATGCAGGCTGCTTCCTTTCTTGCTTGTGATGTCACCTGGTGAGTTTGCTTACAGATCGAGAGAGCAGATCAGCTAGCACAGGATTAGCTCAAAGACAAGAACAGTCTGCGCCAACAAGTCTCAGGCTGCTTGCACCCAGTCATAAACTTTCCCATGTGGCACATTAGGTCCAGATGCACACTTGCTGTTGCTAATTGGCCATGACTTCTATTATCTGTCACAGGCATCGTCCAGTGAACTTTCTCATTTTACTTTTTTAACAGCAGCAGAGGAAAACCAAGAGAATTGTCTGTTGCTGATCTGGTTGTGGTTCTCAAATATTGCCTAATTTCAGTTTTGGTTATATAGCATGGATTTTGTACACTTGGCTAAACCTCTGGAAAGTAGAGGTTGACAATATATTAGCATTTTTAGATATTATCAAGTGCAATGTATTGTCTATTGTCGGAGTAGAGCCGCTGCTCCTACACGTTGAGAGGAACCAGCTGAGATGGCTCGGGCATCTGCTCAGGATGCCTCCTGGACGCCTCCCTAGGGAGGTGTTCTGGGCATGTCCCACCGGGAGGAGGCCCCGGGGAAGACCCAGGACACGCTGGAGGGACTATGTCTCTCGGCTGGCCTGGGAACGCCTTGGGGTCCCACCGGAGGAGCTGGAGGACGTGTCCGGGGTGAGGGAAGTCTGGGAGTCCCTGCTTAGACTGCTGCCCCCGCGACCCGGCCCCGGATAAGCGGAAGAAAATGGATGGATGGATGGATGTATTGTCTATTAAAAAAAAAAAAATAAATCTGCCAACAATATGATTAGTTATGAAAGTTTTTTTTTTTAAAGTTGGAACAGGATCTTTCAAATACAAATATAAAGTGATTTCTGCACTTTTGTGTTGACATTTATAGGATTTCTGTGTAATACTTCAGTCGTCCAGGTATGAGCCATAGTAAAAGAAAAATTCAAATCTGTCAACTGGACAAAAAGTTGTACGAGTGAACAACACAACTACAACTACTTGTCCAGTTGATAGATTTTCTTTTACTATCAACCAGGACATTACAGGCACATTTTTTGTAGAATCTGTTGTGTAATAAAAACAATTTAAAAATTCATGTTGACAGTCCTCGAAAGCAGATGCACAGAAGCCTTTCTTTTCAGTGTAATCTAATATACAGAGTTAAAAGAACTTTCTCATTACTGTCTCAACACAAAAAGCCCCTAGATGTAAACATATACCAGTAGTAACTTCTGACTAGAGCCATATTCACACAGATCTTCTCTTTCTAAATAGGAATCTGTTGGTAATTAATTCTCTTATTGTTTTGTAGTTTTTGTTTCACATTACGATTAATTTGGATAAAAGATGAACACTGCTGTGGCCACAAACAACATTCTTCTGAACGACTACAGGCATCATATTGTATAAAAAATATTGTATAAAAAGATGCAAGGTTTTAGACTTAGACTTGATACAGGCATTTTAAGTGCTTTTGTGCCAAGAAGTTTATGTTAAAGGTGCACTGTGTAACTTCTCTGGTGGAGGGCCCATCACCTGCTTGTCTCCAGGGGATTGTCAGGTGGTGCCGCTGTTGGAGTGAGACTGTTGCATCAATTTAGGCTTAGTATCTACGTTTGTTAGAAAGGGCAAGCATAAAATCGGTATCCTCAGGGTGCTATGCAGCAAGATAGAGCATGTCCTCTTTGGCCCAGCTCCACTGCTTTCATATCCTCACAGGGCACATTCAGACTTTATTTCTATGTAATTTGAATTACAGTTTTTATTGGATTGAACATGATGCATTCCACATTGCATTATACTTCACATGGTAATGCCTGAGAAAGATTCAACGCAAGGTGCTGCACCCTAAGAAGGTGTTGTGGTAACAGAAGCTCAGATTAATGTTTAAACTTGTCCTTTATGTCTCCGGTCTGCAGGGCACATGCATGAGGAGTGTGGTTTTGTGTCAGTCTTTTACAGTCTGTCCTGTGTGGCCATATGGAACACACCCCGGGAGCAGTGAAGACACGAAACCTTCAGCAGAGCAGCTCCAACTTGTCCAGTTTACACACATTTACACTCAGGAGAGTATGAGGAGGTTCTTCAGAGCGCATCGGGAGGAAGACTACAGTCAGATCCAGTATTTGACTGCAAAATGCACACGCCTGGCACATGACAAAGGTAAGGGTTCATCATTTTCATTTAGTGTAATTTGTTAATCAAGTGCCTTTTGTGGTAGAACCTGATCATGTTCAAAGGTCAGATTTTATTGCACGTGCAGTATTGTCATAAAAATGGTAAACCCAGGTCCTGTTTCAGTTTGTGAAATATCAGTCTATGAAAGCTGTTATTCTGTTCATTTGTTTATATTGTCTTTATTTGTAGTGTCTTATTATGCCCTATTTTTATGACGACTTTAAATCAGAGCCTAAGCAGAGGACAGCCCAACTATAAAGTCGTATTAACTTTAATAAATATATCACTCTGTGCACTAATGCTTTGGCTTTTGACTTTGTGAATTCTCCTTTTGATCTCGATTTAGTTCAATCACAGCCAACATTGTGTTTGAAAAAGCATGAGATGACTTGACACAGCACAATAAAAAAGGACTAGTTGTGTGTCTGTTATTTGCCCTGTTTGGCAGCAATGTTGGACAGAGAGTTTGTAGTGTCCAGAGACAGAGAGAGAAAACTCCAGACTGATGTGGAGGCAGTGACCACTCGCCTGCTCCAACAAGAGCAGGTCAACATGGAGCTGAGGATGAAGCAGGACCAGCTCGTTGGCAGGCTCCAGCAGCAACAGGTCAGCTGTATTTATGTTTCAGGCAAAGTGGACATTCATTCTTTAGGTTTTTAGGTAAAGTAGAAAAGAGATGTTTTACTATGTGTGCATTCTGTGTGCAGTTTGTAGGCCAGGGCTCCTTAGGTAACAGTGTAAAACAGGGCTGCTAAATGTTTCAGTTTTTCAGACTGATGGTTGATCAAATAAATGTGATTATAGGTGTCACAGTGTCTGTGCTATATGAAAATCACACTTTTTCTCATGATCAAACTGTTATCGAACCAGGGATGAGGTGCCAAAGGAAATTCTGCTAAATAGTCTTGCTTGTGGTCTGCCCCAACTACAATATTGCAAATAAATGCTTTAAAAAGCATGTCCATGTATTTTAACCCCTTTTTTAATATTACATTTGCTGCATGCCTTACCTCACCCAGGACAGAACAGAGCAAGGCAAGGAAGCATTTGAGAAACAGTGTGACTCATCATTCCACACATTTTACTGGTAAAACACTGCCAAAATAGTTCTGGTGCAGATTAAGAACAAATCATATTGTTATTATTTTTGCATTGGTATAGCAGTAGTTGCACTATAGTACTCTACACTTATGACCTCCATCACTTGAGTGGTTCCGAAACTGTACTGTGTCCTATTCAGGACTTGGTTGAAGTGCTGCAGCAGCGCTTGGGTCTCGTGACAGAGGAGAGCTCTCGTGACGCAGAGTTGCTTCGACAAGTCGGGTCAGAGTTGCTGTTTCTCCAGAGCTCCGAGCTGAGACTACAGGGCCTGGTGGAGGAGCTGCATGCTGAGGCCCACCACAGAGCCACCCTGGTGACAAGCCTGGAGGCAGAGCTACACAATGAGACCAAGCGGAGAGTTTCTTTGGCAAAGAGCCTCCAAGAAGAGCTGCACAGGTAAGCTCACTGTATTTTCACTGTCCACCTCAAGGAGTGTCTTAACTTTTCATGAATGTTCTCTGTGCCCACCAGCATTAATCTGCAGACATTGTTACAATAGTATTTTCTTCAGTTTGTCTTCTGCTTTATTCCAGTAAAACATGGCAGCTGGAGCAGTTGCAGGAAGCCAACCAAACCCTGGTGCAGGAGCTGAAAGAGCTGCACAGTTCTCATCAAAAAGAGGTCAGAAACTCTAAAACATGACTTCTTTATGTAAATACAACTTCTGCTCGGTGTAGATTTTCATTTTAAATAGATGTAAACGTTTTAATTGTAATATAATTTCTAGCATTTAACACATGCTCTTTGGTATCTTAAAGAATAATGCACGTAAATACAATTTGACCATTTCATATGTAATGCATGTTTAATGTCAGTGTGTATTTACATACAGTTGGTCTTAGTATTGGCAGTTTTATTATTATGTGATCTATTAACATTTTATTAATTTGTGCTTTCAAAGGGTCACTCCCAAACAATGGGCTGTATCACTAGAGTAATAAAATCACTAGTACTAATTCACCTTATAACATCTTGTTGTGGTTGTTTGAAAGGTGCACGAGTTGCAGGTGGAGAATGAGGGAAGCCTGAGAAAACTTCAGGCCACAGCAGAACAGTTTGAATGGCTCTGTCAGCAGCAGAGATACTGGGTGTGTTGTGTCAAAAGGTTGGTTGTTATGCTTTGCTATAGATTGCACATTATGTCAATTGTTCTTAACATATTTGTGATATGTTTTTGTGCTAGTTTTCACTATGATATTTCTGCTGATGAAAACCAAACAAAAGCACACGAAAATGTAATTATTATGGATCAGCTATGACTAAATAAGCTGTGGCTATAATCAGGTCCAATGAAACTTGGTTTATTCATTTTCAGTCTAAGAGTAACTCAGTGTCCAAGAAGCATGTCTGGTCAGGTGCTCTGTGCAAGAAGGAAAACCATGAAGAGTGGTTCATGTTTTCTGCAGAGAAAAACTGACTAAAGAATTATTTTGACAATTTTCTTTTTCTTTAATGATCATTTATGCCCTGCTAGGACTGCTAATAGGACTGCTAATAGGACTGCTAATAGGACTGCTTGAGGCTGATGTACGCATCAATAGGGACCTGTTAACCAAGTCGTGGTTAAAACTGTTGCATTTTAGTTGATGGGTTAATACTAAATACATTTTTTTGTCATTTGATCTATAATTTGAATATAAATCAAATTAACTATGATCTATATTCTTTTCAAACACAGGTTTAAAGATGGACTGGTGGAGGAAAGGGATGCATTGCTGCAACAGGTCAAAAGTTTACAGAAAATGGTTCAAAAACGCAAGAAGATTTTAACCGATGACATAACAGACCTGCGCTGCCCTCTGCAGGAAACGTGCAGCTGTGACAGGTAAACACAGGAAAACATACCTCAGAATACAGTTTTCACGCCCTTCTTAATTCCGTCAACTCACTGCAGTTGTTATTTCTGATAACAGTGGCAGTGACTTTCAAATTTTATTTTGATATGCTTCGAGAAAACTGCTGAGTGTCCCAAACCAGTTTGGGCATTTGAAACCAGTTATCAGAAATGTCAGAACAGTGTAGTGCTGTAGTGATGTTTGTTCTTTTGAAATAGTTCTCTCACTAAGGCCATTCTTCTCTGATGGATCACACTGGTTGGAGAGACAGCTTTTGGTTGTTTCAGGCTTATTTAAAGGGAGAATTAAAGACTTTCATTGAAAGTCTGTATTTCTCCATATCTGGATGCAAATCTATTTAAATTTTAAATTGTCTTCAGCACAGAATTATAAGGGAAAAAAGCATCTGGATACATCATAATAAAATCTAAGGAAATGAAGAGTGTGTGAAAACCTTCTGAAGCCACCATACTTGTGACTTGTGACTCATAATAAGTGCTCTCTTATTTTAAACAGTTTAACAGCATGGAACAAGGACACAATGGCCGACCTGGAGTCACATATGGAAAAATCAAACATTCTCTATGACAAACTCTTCAGTCAGGTATTGTTTAGGATTTCAATAATCTCAGAATCCTAATTAGACAATGACTTTTATTTATCTCCAAGTGGAAATTATTATTTGTTGCAGACATGCATTGCTGATCAGAAGAAGAAATAAGGTTTTCAGATCAACACCCCAGTAAAAATAAACGGAACTTGCAATATAATTTAACTTATTAAATAAACCCCTATGAAACATATTTACATCGTATGTACTATTTTCAAAAGTGACATAAGGAACAGTATAGCAGCCTGTTAAACCAACCAGCTTACTACATCATAGCTCAGACTTTTAATATTATAGTAACATCACTTTTTTTGTAGTGCATTGCATTGCAACACTTTTCCCTATTCTCTTAGGGGAAGCAACAGCTGTAATAGTTTCCTGTTGAGACATAGTCCCAATGACCACATGTATTAACTTCTCACTTGGTGTGTGTTGTCTGAGCAGAGCTAAAGCAGGTGATATTGACTCAGAATGAGTCATTATCACCTGCATGCTGAAAGATATAACAGTAAATAGTGAGGCAAACATTACCACTGCCAATCTTTCAGAGAGCTTGAATAATACGGTCAGTATGAGGACTGTCAAACGTTAAGTTGGATAGATGTCAGTTCTTCTTTAGGTCACTAGTTTTATAGAAAATTAAACCACAGACAAATAAATCCCCCGATTAGATTACTGATCATTCTTATTTTCATAGATCTCCAGATTATTTATTAAAGGATGCCTTGCCTCAGTCCTAAAAACAGTGACACACCTCTGCAGGACATGTGCAGCGAGTGAACTTAAAGCACATGTATGAGAATCAAACATTCCTACTCATGTTTATGACATTTACTATTCAAGCAGGAAGGTCAACAAAAAGAGTCAAAAACAGAGTTTTAGTTGGTGGTTTAATTTTTATACATTCAATATGTATCCAATCCACATCATAAAATAACATTAAGGCGAGACGCGACAGGCAAAAATAATTTTGTTCATTTTTGGAGTTTTGGATCTGTTTCCTCTCATATAAGTTTTCACCCAGACAGATTAGCAGCAGCTACAAAAATGACACATTTTCTCTCTTGTACCTAAAATATTTTAAGGTTTGTCCGGTAGGATTTGTGCATGATTTGGGGAGATTTTAACTTAAAGAGAACACTGAAGGGTCATGATATACGGGTATACAAAACAAGACAAAATACAGATACAAAGAGATTTTGCTCTCACTGCCTTTTCACATTTATGGACAAGTTGATGCAATTGATATGTATTATCAATATACAGATACTTTACAATTAAGGCACCTAATGGTGAATATACGACTCAATTAGGCACATTTTGTTTTAGCTTTGGTTTAATACATTATTTAGAGAATTGTTAAGTGAACTTGTACTTTTTATGCCAACTTTTCTGAATTGGGTTTAATTTTCCTTAATTATTCAGTTGTACTGTACACACAAGTGAGGTACATGTGGTGTCAGGTGAACTGCAAACATGTCTGTATCAGACTGTAAGCGGAGGACATTAAAACACCTTGTTTATCATCTCTATGAAAAGAGTCTTTCTCAGTGATTTGAAGGTCCATGGAAGTAAAGCCAGTGAACACGGCTTTTTAGTCTCCAAAATGTGAAGGAAATGATGGTGTGGCACCTGTTCTTTTTTTTGCAACCGATGAAGTCCAAAGCCTCCCGCATGTTGTCACGCACGTTAATATCATGCAAAATACAAAATTCAATGGATTAGGTACTTAAAAGATTTATACAAACATATAAAATTATATAGTTTTAAGAATGTTAATCTATTAGCAATATACTTTTTATTCTTACAAAATATTGTTTCATACTATGTAACACATAACATAATCAACATTAAAATAACAACTCAGTCCATAATAAAAATAAGTTCTATGTTTTCTCACATATATTTTACAATAGATTTCCTCTGTCAAAAAACACGCACACATGTCCCATTGTTTAGTTGTGGTTTCTCCTGGCAGCAATTTGGCACTGGTCAATATGAACATGGAGAAGAACAGAAGCGCAGTGTTCAGTGTGAAGAAGATTAGGGACAGTTCACAAAATGGCAGCGGCGAGTGTAGAAATAAACAGTGCTGTTACAACGGGCACTTGGAGCAGCCACACTCCAGAGCTGTCTCCATCTCTTCTGAGTACGAGGCGCCGTCAGTGCAGCGGAAAACCACCTTTCGCTTCCTACTCTTTGTCACTCCGCAGCAAACACCAGGGGGCGCTGTGGCCTGGCAGGATCGGGGGCAGTCCATGCGGGGGATTTTACTGGTGGATGTGCATGTTCTTAGGGGCTGGTGTCGCTTCAGCTGCTCCCTCACCATCTCCCCCTGACACGTCAATTCTAGGGTGGAGACAGACACAAGTTTGACCCAACTGAGCATGCAATTATTTTTGACAGTTTGTCTGGTGAATAAATATGAATATAGAACAGTGTCTGATCTCTGGTTCTATCAAAAATAAGTCCCAAACCTGTGTCACATGTGGGTCCAGTGTATCCTGGCTGACACTGGCACGCCGGTTCTCCAGTCTCAGTTACTCGACACTCTCCATGGCCACAGCGGCGCCCCCTGCAGGCCGGAGGCTCCTGTCGCCGATCGCAGTACTGTCCCTGGTAGCCTTCACTGCACTGACAGCTGTACGACTGTCCTTTTGGCACGCACACACCATGAACACATCTGTGCAGGGAACCAAAACAGAGGGGTTTCAAAGCTTGTCACTCTTTGTTTTGGATGCTAACTCAGTTATCTGTGAGTGAATATACCTGTGGTTCTGACAGAGGCTTGGAGTGGTAGTTGTTTGATCACATAAGGACCCAGTGCGTCCCGGGGGACAGTCACATGTCACACCTGTCTCTCCTCCTTCTCTGCATGCACCCTGGGCACACACACTGCACGAATGGCAGCCTGGAAGGACACCATTGACCTGAAACAGAAAAAAAGAAAACAGTAAAGATGAATCTGGCAGGCATTTTATAGTCAAGTCAAGTCAAATTTATTTATAGAGCACATTTTAAACAAGCACAGCTGCTCAAAGTGCTGCACAGATGCAGAATAAAGTGCATAAAATAAAACATGCAAAAACACAATAGAACAATACAAGTACAATACAATACAAGAGTCCCACTCTTGTTCGTGTTAAAAGCCAGTGCATACAAATGAGTTTTTGACAAAGATTTTAAAACTGTAAAGATTGGGCTGCCCATAGGAAGATTGTTTCAGAATCTGGGACCAGCTTCTGTAAGTGGCAAAGGATGCTTACTTACTTTCATTGTTTTTCCTGAATTTTAATGTCTCTATGCTTTATTTCTAAATGTAATGATTATTTACTGACTGAAAATGTGATGACTGAAATTTGGCTGATCTTTTATTACTGACGGAAGTCATGTTATATTTCAAAAGTAGTGTAATATGTGCAAAACATTTGTGTATTTTACTGGATTATAATTTAGTGCCATACTTGCCTTCCCTCTAACCCAATTAAATATAACAGAATAGAACATTATCATTTTCTTTCCAGGTATCATAATATCAAAAATGTATTTCTTTGCCTATATTACAATACCATTTAACATGTTTTGTTGTATACTTACTTTGCTTTCAACTCCTTGCTGTCCTCCACCTGTGCTCTGGTAGCTCAAGTCTTGCAGCTCCCCGTTGATCTGAATATTATGAATGCAGCCATTAAAAGTCTGGGGCGAGCGATCTGGACCTGGTCGCAAACCTGAGGCCACCACCTGTGATGGCACACCTGGAAACAGCAAGAGAAGACACCAGAGTGACTAAAGGAGAATTTTAAATACTCTTTATGCCCGACTAATGACACCCTAGACAGTTTGGTGAACCTGTTAGCTCCATCAGGCTGATCAGCTGATTAAGGCACCAACTGTCAGCTGATGCGTGCCGAAACATAGATAATGCTACCTGTTTGTCTGATTAATAATCGCAAAAGACGTTACTCAATAACAGAAGACAAATTAATCCAATCTAGTTAATCAAAGCTAGTGTCTATAATTACCTCCAATATATAGCTGAGTGCTATGGTCCACAGATGGCGGAGCCTGTTTGCTCATGCTCTTGGGGGCGCCATTGTCCACTACCAGGCTTAGGGAGCGGTCCTGAATGAGGAGCTCAACAGTGTGAAAGAGGCCATCATTCACAGACTCCACACTGCAAATAAAAACACATAAACCAGCTGTAAGAAATGTGATATTGTAACATTATATAAATCACATTTAAATCATGGAGACAAAAATGAAGGACAGCCAAAGATGTTAAACAAAGTATCTATACTAAAAGAAAAATAAGCTGAAATGTTGTCAGAACTACCTAGTATAAGCTCATACTTTTATTATTATTGTGGTATTAAAATCAGCATCAAGTATCAAGCCTATTCTTCCTTGGTATTGAAACAGAGTTATTTTAGAGTAGATTTTAGTATCATAACAACAGTAGTGCTTTGAACCCTACATGAACCCATGGAATACAGAACGTGAGTGTGTGGATTGGAGATTCCCTGGTAAGTGGTTTTCACTGGAGTGAGGATAGACAGCTGTAGAGACAGTGGTTTGGCAAAGTTTGAAGAAAAAAAACTTGAGAGGCTACAAAGTGAGGTGGCGTAGCACTGTCGATGCTCACTCAAGTTTACACCCAACACACGGAACAAAAGCAGATAGATCACAAAACACTTAAGTTGTTTCTGTTGGTGGTCCGGGCCACAATGAAACGTTTAGACAGTTCACTCCTTCATCTGCCCCCCATTCACTGGATTACTGTTAACATGGAGCCTCCGGGCAGTACTATGATTGACATATGTTTATAAAGTATTCAGATTACAGAAATGTAGCATTAACAGTCAATAGAGCATATCGTGTGCTCTGGACATGGACCAATGTGGTTTCTGTAAGAACCACTGACCAAACAAAACAACTGGCATTCAAGTCATATTGTAACATACAAATGGATCACACTGATTACTGAAATGCACACTGAGATTCAGGATTAAAATAGTTAGAAACAAAAGCATATTACAGAGATTCGGAAATTTAAAAGAAATGCTGGGGTTGTTTTATAATTCAAAACAAAATATTCTTGTAGAAAAATCAAACAATCTGCCTTTTTGCATAGAATTGCTCAAAATCAGATAGTAAAACACTTTATTCAATCCAGCTACAAATCCTAAATTCGGGTTGATTGAGTCAGATAACATTCTTGCTGCAGACGATGAACATAGTATCTCCCAGAACATCAATCTTGTCATGGTTTTGGTGGTTTTACTATAGACCTAACACAGACACGTTCATGGTATTCATTAGGAGCCATGTAATTTAATCAAGTCCCCAAACAGGCCTGGGGAAAAGGCACAAATGATGTCTTACTATAATTCTCAGCCTGTACTTTGTTTTTCTTTCCACCATTTCTCCACTCCACAATAATAATGCCTGCTTTATTGATGATTTGTTTTAATGCAAGAACATGAACTTCACCAAAGCTACACTAGGTGGCAATAAAACACTACGGCATATGTGGTTTTGTGTGCCCCCCTCCCCACCCCCCACTACTTTCCCTAATTTTTAACAAAAGCATATATAGAACAGTACAAACTAAAGCATGACACGCCACGTTTGACGTTTACCTCAGTGAAGTCTGTGAGATTTGTGAATCATAATGCATACATATATACAAAATGCTGTTGTTTAGATTTAGATTTGGAACACAAAATCAACAATATATATATTTGCTTCAGTTTTAAAAGAGTTTAAAAGGAAAACTTGAAATAAAAAAATAAAGCAATTTTGCAGCACAGTTCTATTACGCAAGATATTTTCATGTGTTAAGTACATTGAGTGTGTGAGTGTGTGCTAAATTGTGTATTTGTGTATTCACAGCTCCATCTGTTTAGAGTAATGTGCAGACAGGGATTCCAGTCCCATATTACTGTGGTAACCTCCATTAGTCAGTGCTGAGATGGCAGCTGCTGAATGCTGTTTTCTCTCCCTCCTGTTCCCTTAAACCTGGCCAAACACGCATCAAGCTCACATCAAATAAAAGTTCTGAACTGGAGCGTCCTTTTGCAGGTTTTAGAACTATGTATACTGTTGCTTTGGGAGTCAAATATTTCAGTACAACAAATTCAAAAAACATGTGAAACCTATAATATGTAATGTCCCAGGCTGTTTCACACACAGCCTTTTCAAAGCAAGTAATACTGTCTTTCAATAAAGTCTAAGATTGAATCAGTTCTACTTTTTAGTTTTAGCCCCGTCTAAAGAAATCTGATGGGCTGATGGATAATTTGGCATAAATAATATAGATATAAAAATATGCTCATTTTAATTTCATTTAAATTGTGCATATAAGATCAGTATACTACAGGGTGTTGCTAAGCGGCATACAAACATAAAACTTTGGAAAAAAGTTTTAGGCTGAACAATCATCGTCAAAAATAAATATTGTGGCCAATCTTATCTGAGAAAAGTTTGTACTTGGCAATTTTTCACTTACATAATACCTCAATTGTAGTCAAATCCCAAAAGCTACTTTTAAAAACTGCAAGCAACTTCCAGTTCCATTAGTTTCAGTTCATTCAGAGGCCTCATCTGAATGCCTCTTGTGAGTTTCTGGTTTATGCATAAGATAACCCACCAGCCCAAGCGTTACTTCAGAACCATCTCAGGGCCTGGCAATAGTCCCCAGGCCTCCCTCGCAAACCGCAATGGCTATAAGGACAAAGCCGTGTCCCAGTGTGCCAACATGGCTGCACGCTGTGGCACCAGTGTGGACCATGTCAGTCAAGTGTCTGTCTTTGGCTGGCCCTGCTCGGGTTGGCTCTGTTCACACTGGATGTCTTCTTTAGTGCAGATAAGACTAACGCCAGGCAATCACAAGATGTTATAGAGTACAGCAGGCCATACTGTAGACGTTTGTGGTAAAATGAAACTCTGGGCCAAGCCCCTTTAGAAAGGCTAATGCTAAACATAACAGAGAAAGAGGGTTTACTCAGGGTTTAACACTGAACTCTGAAATCATTTCATTGGATGCATTTAGGTTTCCTTTTACTAGTTAAAGCAGGAGTTGTGTTTCCAGTATGTTATTGAGTCCCTTCTCTTTAGGTTTGTTTACACCTCAAAATACTTCCTCAGTGTCATGGAGCGAGACAAAATATCAACCAAACAAGACATGAGATCAATGAGACAAGGCGAGATTTGAGCTGATTTAAAACTAATAAATTGTGTGGTTCAGTTTGGAATTTTGTATAGTTTGTATAGTTTTTATGTAATAGAAGTTTGGGGAAATAGTTATAAGAGTTCACTACATCCCCTGATAATTATTCACAAGGCTGATTATTTTGAAAACGCTAACACTAACACTATAACACTATAACACTATATTCTTTCAGTCAAAATTATAAAAATTACATGATTTGGTAGATTTCTATACAGCTCAACTGATATACAAAGCCAGCAAAAACAGATGCAAATGCTCAACAATTTACCAATTCAAAGCTAAATACAAAGAAATGGTTTAGTTACAGAGCAGTGCTGTAGGATGAAGGGAAACATTACACATAGTTGTTCTTCCCACTCTTTTTTTTTGTTTTGTTAATATTGTACGTGCACAAATGGTACAAAAAAGTTTGTTATATAAAGGGCCAATATTATGCTATTTTCTGATCTGTGTTATAATCTTTCTTTCCACATCAAAAATATACCTGGAGTTCTGTTTTGTTTCACTGATACATGTTTTAACACACAAGCCCTGCATATTTAGGCATATTCTCTATTCTCTTCTCACAAATGGAAAAGACTCTAGAATCATTTAGATAATTTCAGCCCTGCCAAAGGTAGTTGTTAAATTGAAAACTGCCGCTTCATGACATCACAAGGTGGAACAGAGCATTTTGAGCTTTAGGGATGTAGACAGACTGATAATAAAGGGTTAATCAAATGTGTGAATGAAGCAAATCACAACTCCAGGTATGTTTTTGATGAGGTAACAACATCGTAGTTTAAAGTTCACAGGAGTCGGTTTTGCGTAATATAAGATCTTTAAGTATTGTAATGTTAATATGACTGCCATGACAATAATGTGTGAAAACTGAACTGAACACTAAAGTTCAAAATAAATGATTGATTGATACAAACATTTCTGCCATTCATATTTGTATTTTCAATAAATTCAATCATTTTTATACAACATCCAGTATTCAGGACATAAAGTGAATGTGACTTGAGTGTTAGCAAGTACAACAATGATGATTACACAACTGATTGCGTTTCGTGAGGCAATGTGTATATTCTGAGGTTGAAAGTACTCGTCCTGCTTCTTCTTAACTTTTATGTCCACATTATTATAAGACTATTTGTCCATTGGTCTGTCCCTGTGAGGCGTGGCCCATGTGACACTAATCAGAGCGGACAAGGATAATTCCCTGACTCATTCTGTGGTTTACTCTTCCTCTCTCTCCCTCTTCTCCATTCTCGCTCAGTCATCCCTTTCTGCTTTCTCATCACATCCTCTCTCCCCTCTTTTTATTTCTTTGCCATCCTGTATGGTTTACAATCTCTTTATCATTCCATCCACTTTTTTTTTATACCTGTTGCTCAGTGTGTCTCATATTATCAACGCACAGCTGTACACAAGAGGCGTGAGTCATGAGTCCATTCACTCCTCCACATCTGGGCCACGGCTTAATTATGTCCTACCAACATTTCCATTATTCACTTCTGCCCTCCATCTCTCTTCATCCTCTTCAGTGAGTTGTAATAATGCCATGTATTCTTTTCGAGGTCAGGCAGGACAATACGCTTTAAAGGTGCATTATGTCACTTTTCTGGCGGACGGTGAGGGTCTGCCACCTGCTTGTCTCTATGGATATGTTACTGTCTTGTCTGAGATGTCCCCCAGTATGGCATTACACTTGTCTATCAACCATTTATCAGAGTATATATGCTTTTATTACTCAAAAATTCCTTGAAAAACATAACTTAGCCTCAATGGAGGGAAATTGTTTATTGCCGTACATTGCTGGACATTTTATAACATCTCCATGGAGACAAGCCGATGGCGAACTCTTTACTAGAAATGTTACATAGTTCACCTTCAATTTATGAAACCGTTTGTTAAAACTACAACATTTTAAAATAACTATAACTCGAAAATGTCAAAACATAAAAATCCTTAACAATAATACTACAAAATCAATGTGAACATCTACTTGTACAGTCTCAAACATTTGTTATAATTTAGATTGTATGCCTTTGTCCAAGTGCCCTTTAGCATCTCAGGGCAGAAATCAGTTCTGTTTTGCCCTTGGCCGTGTGCTGTTATTCTAATGAAGTTGTTTGTATGCATCACTTTATCAAAGGTTATGGGAGACAGAGTTCACACGCATCAGCACAATGCTACAGCCACAACATCATTTGCTTAAGGACCCCATACAGATTTTAATAAGGCTACTGACTTAATTTGTATTTTAAAATGCAGAATGGCTAGATGTTAGGCAATAAATGACAATGAGCAGCATTTTCAAAGAATGCACAGAATACCATATATAAAGAATTTAGACTTTAAAATACCAACTGAAAAACAGGATAAGCACTTGACTGCATCCATGTGGCCTGGCAAATCCAGAATGATCTTTCTGTACTTTTTATAGAGACTGATATCAGTCTGGTCCCCACGTCCTCTGTTGCCTCTTAAGCCCAGTCAAATCTAACCATGCAGTCAGATTTGTTTTTTTTTCATTGACACATGTGAAATGAAGGAGCTGATTGGTCACCTGTGATTTACAAATAATGTACGATTCACTCATTGATTCTGCTTAAATCCACTACATTTTTCAGCCCCTTGTGATATTTTTTTCTCTTTATTATTTTTCATATAGGTGGACCATGTGTGCCGTCAGGCTGAAGAAGGAGTCCTATCGAGCCTTGTTGGCTCGTGGGACTCCTGAGGCAGCTGATGAGTACCGGCGGGCCAAGCGTGCCGCGGCTCGGGCAGTCACAGAGGCAAAAACTCGGGGTTGGGAGGAGTTCGGGGAAGCCATGGAGGAGGACTATCGGACGGCCTCAAAGAGATTCTGGCAAACCGTCCGACGCCTCAGGAGGGGGAAGCAGTGCTTCACCAACACTGTTTACAGTGCGGGTGGAGAGCTGCTGACCTTGACTGGGGATGTTGTCGGGTGGTGGAAGGAATACTTTGAGGATCTCCTCAATCCCACTGTCACGTCTTCCGAGGAGGAAGCAGAAACTGGGGACCCGGAGGCGGACTCGTCCATCACCCTGGCTGAAGTCACTGAGGTGGTTGGCAAGCTCCTCGGTGGCAAGGCTCCGGGGGTGGACGAGATCCGTCCTGAGTACCTCAAGTCTCTGGATGTTGTGGGGCTGTCTTGGCTGACACCAGTCCACATGTGTTTTGTGGATCTGGAGAAGGCATTCGACCGTGTCCCTCGTGGTGTCCTTTGGGGAGTATGGGGTCCAAGGCCCTTTGCTAAGGGCTGTCCGGTCTCTGTATGACCGGAGCAGGAGCTGTGTTCGCATTGCCGGCAGTAAGTCAGACCTGTTCCCGGTGCATGTTGGACTCCGCCAGGGCTGCCCTTTGTCACCGGTTCTGTTCATTATATTTATGGACAGAATTTCTAGGCGCAGCCAGGGGCCGGAGGGGGCCTGGTTTAGGGACCCCAGGATTTCATCTCTGCTGTTTGCGGATGATGTTGTCCTGATGGCTTCTTCGAGCCAGGACCTGCAGCAGGCACTGGGGCGGTTTGCAGCCGAGTGTGAGGCGGCTGGGATGAGAATCAGCTCCTCCAAATCCGAGGCCATGGTGCTCAACCGGAAAAAGGTGGTTTGCTCTCTCCAGGTGGGTGATGAGTCTCTGCCCCAAGTGGAGGAGTTCAAGTATCTCGGGGTCTTGTTCACGAGTGAGGGAAGGATGGAGCGGGAGATTGACAGGCGGACCGGTGCAGCGTCTGCAGTGATGCGGTCGCTGTATCGGTCCGTTGTGGTAAAGAAGGAGCTGAGCCCAAAGGCAAAGCTCTTGATTTACCGGTCAATCTATGTTCCTCACCTATGGTCATGAGCTCTGGGTAATGACCGAAAGGACAAGGTCGCGGATACAAGCGGCTGAAATAGGTTTCCTCCGTAGAGTGGCCGGGCACACCTTTAGGGATAGGGTGAGGAGCTCGGTCACACGGGAGGAGCTCGGAGTAGAGCCGCTGCTCCTACACGTTGAGAGGAACCAGTTGAGGTGGCTTGGGCATCTGCTCAGGATGCCTCCTGGACGCCTCCCTAGGGAGGTGTTCCGGGCATGTCCCACCGGGAGGAGGCCCCGGGGAAGACCCAGGACACGCTGGAGGGACTATGTCTCTCGGCTGGCCTGGGCACGCCTTGGGGTCCCACCGGAGGAGCTGGAGGACGTGTCTGGGGTGAGGGAAGTCTGGGAGTCCCTGCTTAGACTGCTGCCCCCGCGACCCGGCCCCGGATAAGCGGAAGAAAATGGATGGATGGATGGATGGCATTAATTGCTATTTGGGCATGCAACAGTATAACCACAATAATAATAATAATAATAATAATAATAATAATAATAATAATAATAATGATGATGATGCAATAGCTCATCTACCATGACAAATGTTTGGTACTCTTTCCCCTCCAGATCTTTAATAAAGTATGACCTTAACAAATGTGATTACCCTGATCTGTCTGCTACAGAGACTCCTGTCCTTGACAATGTAAACAGAGACCTAAGTTCTCTGGCCCACAGCTCCTGGTAGAGTCCGATTTCTGATGACATAATGTCCTTATCCTTAAATCAGATTTGTTCTGAACCTGCTGCACATTAGCATCAGAAGCAAAGGGCTGGCAGCACTGTACCTCCCTCTCACTGCGACCTTGTGTTGGTCCGACACATGACTAATTCTCATTCCAGCCAGGACTACATCACATACATCTCTACATTTTAGTTTTTTCCAATTCAATTATGCTTTGCCTGACTGTGTCCTTACTTGTACATTTCCTGCTTTAACCAGACCACACTAATCACACTAGTGCACCCACAATGTTTGCTTTGACATACAGTGCTTCAGTGCATACTTTGTAAGAAAGTTATTACTACAGTGCAGTAGGCCTATATAGTTTCTGTGTTTAATGTGTTCTTCCTACCTGTACACAGTGGTTGGTGGATAGCTTGCGATGTCATAGATGAGTCGTATATGTCCCTGGTACAGTTCCAGAGCCAGAGGGTCATGGTCCTCTTTATACAGCAAAACGCCATTGTCCTTTTCAGTGGCCACCTACACAAACACAATAAAATAACCAGACTATGTATTAGCATCCAGTTGGATGCTAATACATTGCCATGTTACCAGTAAAAGCAAGTGTATATCAATAAACAGCTGATTGAGTTTGTGTAGTGGAGCAATCGCTCTGTATTCACGTTCCACTATCTAAGACAGCTCTGTATATAACAACAGTGGCATGCTTTTTACTCTTACACACTTTGGCAATGAATGTGTGTGACTGTGTTTACATAATTTGATTGGCCCTTTAATGTGACATGATAACCATGATACCACAATGAATCCCAATCACATACATTATGCAGATGCCAATAGCCCTCAGCAAAAGGTAATAAGGATGAAATGCAAATTCCAGTCCATGGCCTTGAATGAGATGAGCCGCCCCTCCCTCTCCTGTACGTGCACACTTGGCATGTCACACTTACTGGCACACGCCGCTAAGCGCTAACTAACTAGTGAGTGGAAGTGAGGCCAAGGGGCCAAGCACTTAACACTCCGGCTTCAATGGAGCATAGCCAAGTCAACACCTGCTAACAAGCTGCCAGAGAAAGGAGAGAGAGAGGGCATTGCAAAGGAGAGAACAACAGAAAAAACTAGGCCAGAAAATCAGGAGAGACAAGAGCCGTGTTAAAGAGACGGCGAAAAAAAAGCGTGGAGTGATTTATGAAGTGTGGTGGCCCTTTTTTCAGTTTCTCTCCTTCCTTTGACTTAGAGCCTCTTGGTAGAGCTTTAACAGGCTTGGCATTGACACCAAACGCCCCTGGCAGAACCACTGAATCCCAGGCCACATACATTCACATACGCTAACATCCAGAACAGGTGCTAAACATCAATTAGAGCTGCCTTCTCTTCCTGTGCACTATTCAGTTGCTGCATAGCCTAAAAAGGAGGAGATGGAGCGGGGTTTCAGGTAACATAGGGCTCTCTGGTGTCTCAAATATATGCACTGTGGAATGGTGTGTCTGTGATTGGTCATGAATGTCTGCTCTGCCATGGAAATACAAACTAAATACTTAAAAATATTCTTTTTCTTCTTCTGCTTCAAATCAAGAATGATTTGAAGCAGACCCCAATCGCTTTCAAGACCTCATAGTACAAAAACAGCTTTTGTACTCATAAAATACAGCATGTGTATTTGTGTGGAGTGTGGATGTTCTCCATCAGCTTTTGTCTACTGCAACCTAATAAAAATAAAAATACTCAATTTAACAAATAGACTTCTCATACCTGTAAAGAAATATGAACTCTGGAGGGGAGCTTCATACTTGGCAACCCCACATATGCATCTCTTCCGAGGAAGTGAACGGTGGCCATCTTGTCGCATTTATTGCCATAGAAACCCGGCATGCAGCGGCAGACGGGTTCCTCAGCAACCACCAGGCACTGGGCACCGTTTTGGCAATCGGACTGGTCACATGGGCTGGTCTGAAGCAAGATCATTGGTGGAGGGTTCTCGCAGAACAGCCCACTGTGATGGAAGATTCAACAGAACATTAGTTATTCATAGGACTTCAATGAGGCAGTTTGTCGTGCCTGTACAATTTCAAACAAGCAAGTTGTTACACACTTGCTTCTTTGAAATCGAAATAAACTGATGTGCTTTTCCTTCTGAAAATCTCAATCTTTTCTCATTGTTTTTAATCTTGTGTGTCCCTTGTGATGAATTTGTTTCTTTCTTGCCAACAGTCTCGGCTATAATTAACCACATGGAGCTACATCTGCTGGTTGAGCACACACACACACACACACACACACACGCACCCCCGCACACGCACACACACCCCCCCCCCCACACACACACACACACACTGGCATTAGGTCTAGACAGTCAAGTGTCCGATTATGAAGTACCATCTGTATCTCCTCCAAGCCCAGCCCCCAGTGTGTGAGAATGCTTCAATGTACCTGAAGCCCTCTTTGCAGATGCAGGTATAACCGTTCACTGCGTCCACACACTCTGCCCCGTGCTGACACTTGTTCTCCAGGCAGTCGTTATAGTCCTGCTCACAGCGCTGGCCAATGTAACCAGGCAAACACTCGCACCTGTAATCACATGGAAACATTACCACAGAGTCAAAGGCTCACTATTGAGCGCTGTTTATATCTCTCAAATACTTCTTGCTTGTCCAATCTATGGTTAAAGATTTACTGTTGAGTCAGGTCAAGGGGTAATCTCTCACCTGTAGCTGCGGCCGACCTGGAGGCACTTGGAGTCATGCTGACAGGGATCAAATCCTGGCAGGCAATGGTCCACCACTTCTTCACAAAGATCACCTAGTAAAAACATGATTGTTGCTTGAATATTAGTTTATCTCTATGGAGCAATGTCTATTCACTAGTTAAGGTGAGAACAGCAGCAGTAGTTGCCCTAGTAAAACTGATGTCTAGTTGGTCTACCCTGGCGTCTTGTCATTTCCTTGGCTCGCCGTGCCCAGATATACAGAGAGGTTGTGAGTCGTCTACTGTGAATCATGCAGTTGGTCCTGTACAGGAAGAGGGAACTGAAGATTTTTCCATTGCTTTGTTTGCGTTAAATCTAATCTCCAGTTACTGCCCACCTAGCCGTCTCCAGCAGTATCCCATAAGATGTTTTTGTACAAAGAAATTAACTTTGCTTGGATTCTCATTCAAGCTCTGGCTCTGGTCTATATTATTTTCACTGTAGTACATGTAACCTATAACCTACATCTATAAAAAATGGACATCATTAAATAAATTCAAAACTTTCTCATACTAATGGAACTTTATGAGCACATATGGCGTCACATAAGCAGAACACATACAGAAAAACACGACATTGTAACTGAGTACATTTTTTACATGTATGAACAACAATTCATTGTCTATTAATAATCCATTCACATTCACAATGAATCCTGACTGTAAACAGTGGCACTTTACATTTGTGGCCTGGCTGAAACAATCTCATATGTTACAGTACACCCAGTGACCTTTTTAATTAAAGAAGCACAAGCTCATTTCCTAAACAGCACCCTCTGATTCTGAAACATGTTTATACTGTACAAAGTCTATATCATTTTTTTTTTAAGTTTTATGACCTTAAATTTTGCTGCTGAGTGAGGGAAAGTCAGGTGACTGGTGAAGGACTGTCCTCTTAATGTGACACCTGATGATTATGGTTTACTGGGCCGAGTGGAGCCGGAGGACCAGCTGGATGTGGTCAGGTACCTGGCAACGCAAAAGCCTGTCGTTGCCAAATACGATAATGACATGGTGTGTGCATTGACTGAGGTCCAGTGTCAAAGGGGAACAGCTGTGCTATAAAAGGACGCTGACACAGATCAAAAATAAGCTCAGATCCCATGTCAGCATTTCGGTCTTCAGGGATTAGAATCACCCCAATTTAAATATTTACAGATTTTCCTACAGATTTGACTAATCTTATTCGGGCTTGAGTTGGTTAGTCTGCTGCATTGTTAAAAACAGAGAATTAGAAGCATATGATACAATGCCAAAGTGCATACATTGTGCTGGACTCTCAATACAAGACCTCAAAACTGAGACAAACTGGCCATTATGTCTTAACCACTGCACGTCAGATGGCCCCTCTCAGAGTTTTAGATGTTTTATCACTAAACACATAATAATTTAGATTTCATATGATTTTTTTTCTATCCACACTGTACTTCTGCTTTCCTCTCCATGTTTATTTTTCCCATTTCTTCCAGAGCGCACGCTTTCCCATCTCTCCCTTCTCCTTTCTCGTGTGATGCCTCCTTGAGGAGCAGTTTCAGGTCAGCGCAGAGAGCCTGTCTTTTACTAACTCACCATCCAGCAAAGTGGAAAATATGACTGCGTGTGCTGTTGGGACTCTGTGACCCTGTCAGCTGGGCAGGGGCAAACACGTACAGTTTTAGGGCTTGACTATTGGAAGTTTAACGGTGCATTTGAGTATTCAGAATAGGCAGTTGTACCTGTGTAGTTGGGTGGACATAGGCAAGTGTAGTTGTTGACTCCATCGACACAGGTGGAGTTGTTTTCACAGTCGTTGTCTTCACAGTCGTCTGGGTTTATCTCACATCGCTGGCCTTCGAATCCCGGTAGACACACACAGCTACACACAAAATGCTCATTATTAGATGGTTGCAGAGGCTCTCCCTCTCTCCAGCTGCAAGAAGTGGAAATAAAATCAATCGCTCTATCAATCAGCCGCTCGTGTCTGCTTAAATTTCCCCTGTAAGAGCCTCAAATACAACAGATTGCCCCGTGCTTTCTCCCTCCACTGGAGCCAAAGCACATCTATATTTAGCTGTCCAACAAAGAGAGACCATTCCATGTCACATTTTATAGCTCAAATGAAATTTGAACATGGCTGCTCACAGTGTAAACTACAGCTCGACTATGTTCCACTTTGAAATCCAATGACAGGGAATTTCTGTTAGAAAAAAGTGAAATAAATGAAAAATCAAAAAGACAAAAAATAAAATAGTTGAAACATGGCACACTATGTTTACACTCATCCACTTTATTTAGAAGATGGTTTTATTTTTCTATATGCTAAAATAATTACCTAACACTGATTATAATTTAGCGTAGCATAAAAAGATGTAAAAGATACCAAGATTTGACCGGTATTTCCTTTGATACAAACATAGCCAGTGTTGCTCTCCAGTCTTTCTTTCTTTAACATTTAATTATGCTGAAAAAAGAAAAATTGCAAGCTAACCTAAGACCTCAAAGATGCTGGCGCTGTTGGACATCGCCCACATGTGGCACTCAGAAGGAATTATTGAAGCCTCCTCTTCCTCCTCATTTCTGACCATCTTGCTCCCTTGTTTTATTCACACTCATCAAATCTTTTCTTTGTTGAATTAGGCCTTTAGTTTTATTCTTTATATGTTGCTCCATATTCTGTATCTCAACCCAGCTGTTTATACTATACAGTTTGTTACCACTTTTACTGCAAATACCTTTACAGCAAGGTCATTCCTGCACCTTTGATGCAGGAAAACACTTTTATCCAACACAATATTTGTTACACTTTGTTAAGGTCTGTTGTGTGGGCTATTGATTTGTTCCTGGCTTTTTCTTTCTTTTAGTTTTATTTTTCAGCTCATCTAATCAAACTTTTCCTTCACTTATCTCTGCAGTGCTGGCTTCCCACGCTGCACAGCCTATTTTTTGATTACAACTGGAAACACTAGGCGTAATGTAAGATGCTTTCAAAGGGCTCAATGCAAACATGTGTACACGGAAGATCTGACCTTAAAGAGTATATATTACGCAAACTGACTTGTAGAGGTTTTAACCATTTATAATCCTGTGTCCTCATCAAAAACATGAAGTTGTCTTTGGCTTCATTTGCTTAGTCTCTCTCCAAACCTCTTCATGCTCTATATCAAGCGAGTCATTCTCCATGAAGTTCCCTGTCTTTTTATCTTTTTATAGTGTCTAGACATTGACACTTATTCTGCATAAGAAATATATATATATATATACATCTATATAAAATCTTGAGACCAAACATCGACTTAAAAAAGGATATTATACATGATTGGGTCAAAGATCACTGGCCACCAATCAAATTCATGTCCTGACATTTAAACATATACTTTGACAAATGGCTCTCCTCTCTGAGTGGGGCTAATTGGACAGGCCCATCTGATTATGTCCCATGTTAAAATGTCAAAGGACCATGGTCTGACTCCCCTTCTGCGTCTCTGCGAGGGCATGGGGATTTACCTGTGTTGGTATTAACATTAACGGACAATGTGTAAAGGGTAAAAAGAGCCCTAATAGCATTACCACGCACAAGTTAAAGGCCAGACACATATCAAGGGAATTCAAAGAGCAAAGGCCTTGTTAAGGGACAAATCTGCTGAATATATTCTGGGCAATCGATTCAATCGTACTGCTTGTATATCATGATCTGTTGACAAGGAGGATCATGGACAGTGGGTGAATGGCAATGCCAAGCAAATATCAATGAAAGTGTTCAGACTATGAGGTCATTAGTTAAAAAAGAAGTTCCTTTGTCAATCTGGAGAACTATGGGCAATTGAAATGTATTTTCTAAAACATCTTACATATATGCCCACAATTTTTCTGGTTAATTCATTCTCTGCATTTGACCCATTCTTCACACTAAAGCAGTGAGCCGCTGCAGTACAGCATTTGGGGACACATTTTGGAATAAGCCAAGGCCAATTAAAATGTAAGATTTGTGTCAACAAAACTATACTGCCATCTTTGTCTCAATTTTCACGCTTATCTGTGAAGGAAATTGAATCCTATGTGAAGTAAAAGCATTGGCTTCCTGTAAACAAGTGTCACACAGGGAGTTTTTTCTTGGTAAATAAACCTGAAGAGAAAGGTCAGGTACACGTGGTTTGTGCTGCGGTTACAGCAGCATAATTAGCACTTAAAATGCTAATGGATTTCTGTTCAATACTATTAAATGAAGCCCTACTTCATAACAGAATTGTATTGTCATTCCATGTGACTCCAAAATGTTCTGATTTATAGTAATTTCTGTTCACAGTATTTGTAATGACAATCTCTATTAACAGGTAAGTTCGAAGAGGACGCGGATTTAAAGCACAAACCAAATGGGGATTCCTTGGCCTCTTCCCGACACGCACACAAGATGGAAAAAGCATCAGTGCGTCAGTGTGTTGTTATCTGGTCTAATGCATTGTCCAGTTAAACAGCACAGGCCAAGCTCAAAGGTTTTCAAAGATTGCATTCATACTGTTAATATTTTCTTATGTGCTTACAATAGGATTAGGATAATGTCTGGTGACTGCAGACCCCATGTTACCTGAAATGGTCCTCTATTCCTGGCTCGATGTGGCAGGTTCCTCCATTAGCGCAGGGGAAGCTAACACAGGCGTTGATGGGAATTTCACAGTTTTGACCCTGGGGCAGAGCAAGCAACACGAGACAGTTAATATTTGAATAGATTTTTAAACACAACCCAAACAAATTATCCCTTAATTTCATGTCGGGTCCTATTTGTCTAGAATGAGCTGCTATCATTTCAGGGCAACAGCTAGTATGCTAATGTGGCAGATGAAAAAAAACAAAAAAACACTATTAACACAGCAGGTGGCCTCTCATTTTTGACACTCACAGTTGGTTATTGCTGACTGTCATTTTAAAGGACATTTCTTGGATCTTAGTTTGTCCAATACATTCTGTTTTCTCCTGATCTCAAAACCATTATCATAAAGAGCAGGTATCTGTATGTTGGCAGTGCACACACTGCAAAACGCCTTCTTTCTAGTGATTATAGACATGGGTATTGACATTGCTCTAGAAATATATTGTAGTAGACGTCAGACCCATACATTACTATACTACGGGATATGAATTATAAGATTAGAACATATTGGCACAGTAATTTGCCAACTAAATACTTGTTTAACATTACAATATAAAAAATATACTCACTTATAACAAATTGTCCAATCTACACTTGCACTCATAACCATACATATCAAGCCCCTATGCAAATGCAGGCCCCTTGGGCAGTAGATTTGCATGTTTCCTAATGCGAGGGTCCAGACAATTATTACACCCACTGTTGTTTGATGGGTCAATACCCCCAGAGCAGCCAGCTGTGGTCATCATTTCTCTATTGACGAACAGGTAGATACATTATGCATGCGAGCTATGCAACTAAGCCTGATAATACTGCTAATACCACAGGCTTATGCAGCAAGGCTATCCATCTCCCGTATCTCTGCACACACAGCCAATTTCATGGGTCCAGGAGCAAAGTTACATCTTTTTGTGGTTACTGGATTCACATCAATTACAATATGTGCATCTGCAGAATAATGGACAACTGAATAAAAACTGTTGAACTTTATAAGAATCTGATTAAGGCAAAGATAGCAGTTGCCTTCATAAAAGTGAGCAAATTCACTAAACAGTAGTTTAGTAATGAGTTACATAATCTACAAAACTACTATATAAGCCAAAAATGTTAACTACTTGTTCTGTTTATTGTCCTGAAGTTGCAAGTATTTACCCTATTGTCAGAATTACGACATAAAAATAAAAAGTGAAACTACTTCAAATGTTATATTTCCCAGAGGTAATAAAGGTTTTTAGTTTTCTGAGAACATTCAGTTCCAGAAAGGCTTTCACTATTATTTCCAGCAGTGGGCTCACCTTAAACCCATAGGGACAGGTGCAGTGGTACACTCCAGCGGCATCAGAGACACACGTCCCATTGTTCTGGCAGGGAGAAGCCAGGCAGGGTGCACACTTGGACATCAGGCTAATGTCAGCTGGACCTGAGGCACAAAGAGAAGAAACATGGTGTTATAACAGCGTGAAGAGAAGAGGAAAACAAAAATATGATCTCAACCTGGATCTTTTTTCAGTGCACTCAAGGATATCTCCGTGTTTTTAGCCAGTCCCAAACCAGAAATCTCACTTTTATTTCAGAACCTTGTCTTGAAGCACATGCTACAAATGACGCAATCTACACTCAACAAGGACGCTATGGTTATAATGTGCAAAATTTTGTTCAACAACTCTTTGTGTGGTACATGACTCACAGAAAACGACAACATCTTTCACTATGAAAGCTGCACTAGTAATTATATTGTAATTTTGTAAAATGTTTTAATAAAAAACATTTTGAGTTTAGTGGAGTTTGGAAGTAACCTAATTTCCTCTAAGCCTCATTACCATGAACTTAATACTCTTTGTGGATGTCTGCATTACAGCTGGCTGAACTAAAAAGACACCTAATTCACTAAAGAGATGGAATTGACAACTCTTTGCAGCCACTTATTCCAGTTTTAAACACAATGCTGTGTGATTGTCTGCCCTAATCCGGGGATTAATGTTCACAAAGATAATGGAAAATAGGTCGATGTACTAACAAGAAGAGAGGAGCTCTGAGCTGCATGACAATGAGGCTATTTACCTTTGCACTGGAACCTGTTCAGTGGCGTGGTGAGCAGCAACCTGTCAGCCATGTCGGGAGGTCCAGTGCAGCGCGCAATGCCTAGAAACAACATTGAACAGATAAATAACACAACAGGTATGGTATACAGTCACAGAGGGACATTAACATTCTTACCAGGCTCCTTAAAACCAGCCTTAACCCACTGAGACAGCCATCGCAGATCACAATTGCAATACAAAGGATTGGCTCCAAGAGCACTAGAAAAAAAAAAAGAAAAGTGAATTAGTAAGAGTTGTGTTTACCATATAAAAAATAATGGCGTAATGTGAAAATTATTATGAACTGCTTACAGGTGGGACAGCGACGTGAGGTGGTTGAAAGCTCCTTCTGGGATAGTTGAAAGGTCATTACCATGGAGGGTTCTGCAATCAAACAGAACAATTCAAGTGTAAATTTATATGTAACAAAACAGTCGAGGATTAGGCCCTAAGAGATTTGATTGTTCTCAGTATTAAGATAATGATACATGCCATTGACATGTTACAGAACACAAAACAGAGAGCCTAAAAATTATAGTGGTTTTGTACAGCAGCTTCACAGAGACTTGCTGCATGCTAAATTATTCAAATTATTTGTGTTTCCTCAGCCACAGACATGCCATCATCAGCCTCTTCTATAATGGAAAATGAATAAAATATGTATGAAGGAATAACACAAAATAAACAGAAAGCTTATTCTCATATTCTCAATAAAGGCCTCTGCTAGTCTCTGTGTAGAATATAAAGTGTCTCCTATGGTCATCGGGAGTGTGTGTTAACAGTAGTGTGGTGGTGTGTTTGCAGTTGTGTGCCTTTTGGCTGTTGTGCTCTTTATGAGTTGGTGTGCACCCATCCCGGAGGACTCTCTGAGGCGTGTGCACGTATCCTTTCTGTCTGGCCATTTAAGTGTGTCGCCTGCTGGATATAAGTTCACATTCCATTAGAGTGAAAGGCGGTGGCAGGGGACAGCTATCAAGCCAACCTCGATTGGAAACCTGTTTGCCAGTCTGGGTCAGAGTCCAAGTTGCAATTATTTTTGAGCCTCTTGTTTATGTGCCGTCCTTTTCATCTGCTCCAGTCTATACTTCGATACTCTACATGCATTATTCTGTGTTTGTGCAACTATTTATTTGGTGGTATAACAGCCCCAACAGCAGTAGCCCAGAGGGGATTGTGGGTAATGAGGAAGTGACAGTGATGGCTGACTGGCAACTGGTTGCTACGAGGGGGCAGAGAGGGACCAGTCCCCATGGAAACATCAAGTAAAATGAAAGTAAGAAAGCAGCAAAGTATAAAACTGGATCTCAAAAGTTCTGCAAGGTTAATGCACCATAAGAGACACGATCTGATAGTTATTAAGTGTTTTGGGGTTTATGTAAAAATAGGGTTTGCAGACAAAAGAAACTACTCTCTTGGCATATGAGCATGTGAGTAAACAGTTGTATCAAATAAATGTTCACTTAGCATAAGATGTGTATTTTTTATCAGCTCTGTAAATGATAATATTTCATTTTTTCAGTAAGATTTAGTCACATATTGTTAACAGAAGTGGACACTGGTCAGTTCTGAGATTGTTGTTCACTTGCACATGTGAAAAACAGCCTGTTATTCTCAAAATAAGCTCTTCTTATGTTATGGTTACAGCTCTTTAATGATCTTACAAATGCAAAATCTCCAGCAATGCCACAAACATGGTCAATCGCGAATTCTCCTTATTGGGAAATAGATAAATGGCCAGCTATATTGTGCGTCTTGTGTGTGTATGTGCATGCTTGTGTGTGTGTGGGTTTGGTAGACGGAGGGTGGACAAGCAGATGGATGACAGAGAGAAACTGAGGCTGAAGGTCGATTCATCAAACACCACATTGGAACGAGGAGAGAGAGGAGGGGGTGCACGGGGAGACAATGTAACGGAGGAGTGGACAGGAGCAGCCACAGCATGCAGATACAAAAAACAAGGGTTTGTGTTGAAATATACAACATATACAACATACTCTATTTGGGGTGGTCGGATAATGGCGACCATAAACTTGATTTAGCTATTTTAGTTGGCAAAAGGCATGTAGAATTTGTCATAATATCAAATGGAGGGCAGGGGTCTATATAACTCTATGGAAGATTCAGTTTTTTTAAAAAGAAATATCCAAATTAATGATCTACAAATGTTCAACCTTATCATTGTTACGGTTTGGTGAAGTCTTTTTACATAGATAGCACCAATTTCTTTGTGATTTGACAGAAAAGACATTCCTGCTGAAATTTCTGCCAGTTTTTGTTTCCTGTGGATATGCCAAGTAATTACAAATATATTATCCAGAAACTAGGCCAACCAATCTGCAATCTGACAGTTAAACAATAAATTCTACCATTGAATTCTGACCTGTGCTACAGTTCAAGTTTAAAGTATAAGGATTGTGGAACATTGTAATGTCACACAACATATTGACTGCAGTTTGAAGCCGTTACTCACAGTAAACGTAGAGACTTCAGTCCGTCAAAAGCATGAACCGGGATGCATCGAATCTGGTTGTAACTCAGAATACTGCAAGACAGGAAACACACAAGGTCAGAACTGGTAGAGCGTAAATTGTACAGTTATTATTTATTTATAAACAATATTTATCAGCACAACATCTTACACATAAAATATAACAGCGGTACTGGGACAAAGACAGTGCAAGAAAGATGGGGTGACACTGCAGTTTTCGTTCAGCAGTAACTCTAACAAAATCTGTGGCTACAGGTTAGAGACAAGGGAATTACAGAGCAGGCAAATCTCAAATGTCAGGGTAGGAAATGCTCCCAGCGAATCGGAGACATGTTGAATACTATAGTCACACGTCATTCTAGCATGCAGTCCACGTAATCAAAAAGGTCTAATTAGCACAAATCAACTGTGAATAACAGTATGACATTTATACGTAGAAGAGTAAAAAAAACAAAAAAACAACAACAAAGACATACAATTTTAATTCAAATTCATTGTCAGTACAAATTTTGCTGAAGTTCAGACATTGGAGGAAAAAATGTCGTGTCATGTTTTTTCACTGATTAAACAAAACAAAAAAGGCTCATTCATACACATAATGTATTGGACATGGGAACATTTTATTGTATTTTACAGCAAATGTAATCAAATGTGTATTTTTTTGTATTTTTTAATGTGTGTTCACCTGCCATGGACTGCAGAGGGAAAGTAGCAGTAGCTAAATCTGGCACAAATCATCCTTTTTTTGTAAGATTAATGAATTTGTACATGATCCCTGACAAATAAAGAAGAAAGAAAGAAAGAAAGAAGGAACGAAAATTGTATTTGCTTCTATTTGAAAAAAACATTTACAGAAATCATCAAAATAAAGACAAATATTCCAGTTGTTTTTTGCTCTATTGCCTAGTTTAGTCTAAATCTGAGACAATAGTAGCAGCTGTAATAGTACGTGCAAGTGCATTGTACTCACAGTGTGGCGAGCTGACTCATATTGCTGAAGGTGTATGGGGCCAACATGCTGATGCTGTTGTTGCTCAGGTCCCTGTCAAAACACAACTGTCAGAAATACACACACACACACGCACTGTATCTATGTCACATTTTAGTATTATAAAAGTGGTTCATACACCAATAACAGCTGTTTGAGAGACGATAACTCCTTGGGCACAGATGTCAGCATATTGCCTTCCAGATATCTGAAAGAGGAGACAGCAAATGATGTGTTAAATTCATTCGGCTTGTACTATGATAAGGCAATGAATACCTCAAATCTATCTTAACAACATCCTCCATCTATCTAATGAGCGGAGGAAACCTTGACAATGGCTAAACACTTACACTCGCTTAAATCCTGTTCAGCAGAGCCGCCTTATTTCCTTACATAATAGAATTATTTACTTCATCTTTCTAATATTGTACAACACCAATAGATTTTCAAACTCCTTCATCCACTGGAACCATATATTTACTTGAATAATTAATTAGTCAGTCAACAAATCAAAATGATATATGGTGACAAAGGATATAGATGCTCATTCAATCATTTGTCTCTAATGAAGTGTCTACTCAAACTGCTGCTATAACTAAAAAACTGGCCAACCAATCACTCCACACCATCATACTCAGAAACACCCATCTTTTTGGTCCCCTGGCCTGGGCTTGAGCCTCTTTTCTCTCGGGTCATAAGTAGGTCATGCATCAGTATGATGGAGTGTCTTCTTCAGGCTGATCAATACCTAATCACTGCTATTGACCCTGCTCCGACCTAACTACACAGCGGCCCATTTCACAACTCCAGGGCCTCAATGGGAGGAATAATTCACCTTTGCTTCTAACTACACCTCTACACCTGCTTTATCTAAATGATGGCATGCAATCATAGTCAAGTCGATTTTGACATTTACAATGACTTTGCTTGGCATTTTCACTGTGTTAAAGGTAGTCTTCTTCGAAATGTCTTCATTTGTTCTTTCAAAAAATACAATGACTTGAATCGTCAGTTTCCTCCTTTTTCCATAACTCCACTGTGTTTCTGTTACCTTTCCCTGTCTATAATGTCCTTTCTTTTTTGTAAATACATACATACCTGGATAAACCACAATTTTATTCATGAAAAATAATTGGTGCTTTAGTGTCTATTAAAAGTGAATTAGAGAAGTGGCTGGTGCTCACTTTTATATGAATGTCAAAGAGCTGATTTCCCCTTAAAGCGCCTATGACAGGTTGAGTTACTCATTTGACTAAAACACCCATTATCATTATATTTAAGATGTTGCTAAAAATGCTGCTTTTTTTCTGAGTTTGGCAATTTTTTAGGTTTCAGATTTTACTTCCTAGTTGTAAATCATGACATCACACTAGGGAATTTCATAACTGTTACCTAGCAACCGTACTGTAGTGCACTGAGAAAATATTATTTGACAGATAAAAAATATAAGAAAACTTTTTATATTGTTGAAATCATGCTTAAAGTTTTTTGAGTAAATTGTGCAAAATTTATGGACAGAAATCTCCCCGTGTGATGTCATTAATAAAATAGAGCGCTCTGCTTCCTATTTTTCAACTTTTCTTCACAAATTGCTTCTTGATTTGAATAAAACTATAATTTACATTTACAACAGTTATTATTCCATCAAATTAAGACAAAATTATAGACTCATAATCATAACATAGTGTTTTGTAACCACCAAAGCCTTTGTTGTAGATTCTTAGATACTATTCTTACATATAAATAGAAATAATAATATACATAGAGCGCGTTTCAATACCATTGCGGACTACCCCTACATCGCCTCTCAAAGTTGATGGCAAACTGCTGCATCAGTATTGCAGTGGTGTAATACGCTCCTGTGGTTATGACTTTGCGTCTCAGCATTTTGCAGACAATAAGCATGAACCACATCCATTCTGCATCCAAAATTCCCAGCTACTGTTGACCAACTTTAAATAGGCAATAACTGTGACATATGCGTGCCTAAAACTCACAGTTCAGTGGTGTCCTTGGGAATGCCCTTGGGCAGAGAGTGCAGCCCTCTGTTGCTACAGCGCACCACGCCATCTGAGCACGTGCAGGCATCCGGACAACCAGCCGAGGGGAGGCAGCCGTTATCCTCCGTACCTGGGGAGACACAAAAGGCAGTGCAGGATATTAGCGACAAACCATAGCTAAAAGAAAAGACAGGGATTAGAGTTAAGGTTTTATATTTTTACCAAATCAAGTGGAAAGATATGAGCAAAGCCAAGACTGGAGTTAAAGGCACATTAGGAGAGAAGGACACCCAGAAAGATGCAATTTAAAGATAGATGAGGACTTGACATGTGGCGCTGGGGTAACTCTGTTTAACTCTCTACTCAGCGTTTTTGGAGTACTTTATAATCCATATGAAATGACTAGAGACTGCTAAAATCAGCGACTCTAGTGTGTTCGAACATCTGGCTCTGTGCATGTACGGGAGGTCACAGAGATATTAAAAACCTCAGATGACTTGAGAAATCCCGTACAGATGTGAAAATGAGGATGCTGCAAAAAGTCATGTAACGTAAGGTCAAACTGTCTGATTCAAAGTTATAAAACAGCTATTTAAATAAACCATTTCGTGACAAGGACCCTCCAAGTAATTGTAACTGTTCAGAGATAAGAATGATCACTCAATATGCTATTGTTTTTGGCTCCTAAAGCTGCTCATTTTCGTGACACACAAACAATTGAGTGATTTTTATCTAGCACTGCAGTGTGTAAATAGTTGAAATAGTCCCAAATGTAAAACAAGCTGAGTTAAAACCATAATGAAGGATAATGAAGCCCGAGACTTTGTGCCAATCACAACATAACAGAACATTTATGTTTATGTGGGTGTGCAGATTTGTGTATCAAAGTAAGTAAGTCATATTTGTTTTTGTATAATCTTTACTTGGTCAGATAAAAGGTCAAGAGAAATCAAAGTGTAGTTTTTCTGACTAAATGTCCGTGTATTACTAATGGAAATGTGTGACCACCCTTGAAAATGGTGTGGTAGGGGGAATCAGACATGCATGTTAGGCCTATACGTATAATGCAATAATAGCTGAAATATCAATCAATATAACTATAGAAACTGGTTTAGTCTTTGCTTTAAAGCAGATCTATTCTGCAAAATTGGCTTTTCATAGCGTTTATCCATGTTCATGTGGTTTCCTCTCACTATTTACTCACCCGAGGTTGTATTTTGAGTCATTTGTGCAGGTTTAATCGCTTATTTTCAACACGCCATTTTGACAATCAACTCCCGTTTTCACCGCCACAGACATACATCCTCCTATGTTCTTACCTCATTCTCTAAATTAATTTTCTTAATCAATGATACATGTAGAATTCTGCAGCGTCGCTTAGTCATTTTAGTACAATAAAAAAAAAAAAATCTGCGTCTTGCTAGTGTATTCTGCAGTTCTCAACGTCTGAATGAATTACGTGAAAATGTAAATAAATATATAGATCAAATCATCACAAATAGATATTGATCACAGTATTCTCTTGTAGATATAAGATCACCTTGTATAATTCTAGATAAATTGTAGATCGAGTGGAAAAAATCAAATTTGAGGAAGAACAAATTGTTTATTCACGGTAGGGCAGATTATCAAATTTCAAACCAAAATTCTATCCTCGAGTACTGGCTCTGATAAAAAGGAACAATTTGCCTGATAGGGATCAAGCTATTTGAATTGTGCTGAGTTTAAGAGCAGTTTGTGTGACATTGTGTGTGCAAGATGCATTAGTGAATATTAAGATACGATACCATCTTTTCTTGCTTGAGCCAACCCCGCTAACTACTTTCCAAACTCATTTTCACTAAATGGTTGCAGCACGGCTACAGGAAATTAGAAAAGTGTAATGAATTCAAAGCGAGTCTGAGGGGAGAGGGAACAAGGCTAAGTGCAAAGAGGCTTACAGATATGGAGGAAAAAAAGATACAGTGGAGACAAAAAGCCATAAACATTCTAATTTTATAAGAAATGCTCATTACAACTATGTCTACTACCAACCATTGGGCTCCAGAATGATGAAATTAGGACTGTTAGTGACTATTTAAAACACAAAAAAGTGAAAAAGTCCTCAAAATGTTGCACACTTAATACTACTTCTTCTACTACTTCAAATAGATGGAAGCTACCCAAGGGCATGCAGCCAGTTTAAAGTGTTTACAGTTTTACCATCACATGTGAAGTCCGGAGTGGCCACATCTTGAATGGGGATCTCCTTGAGGAATGCTGGTTTCTGACAGCGAGGATTTCCACTCACTACTCTGGTCTTCTTCAGCCACTGCCCCAGCCACGCCAAATGACAGTCGCACACGTAAGGGTTGGACAGGAGGTTACTGTCAAAGGCACAAAAACAAAAATGAATAACTTAATGCCAAACGCACAATGATTTTCCCAAGGCAACCAAGACAAAA
Organism: Periophthalmus magnuspinnatus; assembly: GCF_009829125.3. Lineage (NCBI taxonomy): Eukaryota > Metazoa > Chordata > Actinopteri > Gobiiformes > Gobiidae > Periophthalmus > Periophthalmus magnuspinnatus. The sequence goes on along the minus strand of NC_047135.1, from coordinate 31,024,623 downwards.
ATAGGCCACTCAAAAGAACTGCTTTTATATGATAATAGATCAGCTAGTATGAATATTTATTGGGCAAACTGGGTACACTTGGGACTGGTTCTATACAATGGTGAGTGTACTGCATTTAAATAAATCAGATTGGAAGACAATGTTAGAAGAGGTCAGAGAGAGGAGATACAAAAAAGGCACAGAAGAAAGGTTAGCATTTTATTTGGCTTGCCCACAAAAGTGAATAGAAGAAAAGGTTATCAGTGTTATTCATTTATTTAGAAATTTTGAAATGTCTGAATATAAAATGGAGAAGAACAAGACACCATTTTGAAACATTCATTTGATTTATGGGTAGATTATATTGCAATTTTCTTAGAGCCATGTCATGATTTAATTTTTATCACATTTCATGCACACTGTATTTGGAGGAAAAAACATCTGCTTCTTGTGAAGGTTCACACTTCACTGTTTCACTGTGAATCCTGCTGGCACTCACTTCTCCTATTTGTTAACCTTTGTAAGGCTCTGAGTGAGTGGGGAAAAGTGTCTATTTCTATTATTAAGTATAGAAATAATGAATGTCTATATGACCATACTATGACATCATCACAGGGAGACCAGATTTCATTTTTTCCCCATATACCCTAAACCTAATTTTGACTATTTATTTATTAGATTATCCATTATTGTATCTCCCTTGAAAGTTTTACCCTTTTTTATCTCCTCATATAAACCATAAAACTTGCATATGCACTGTACATTAGTGGACTTCATATTAAAACTGCTAAGAGATAAGGATGAGTTATTTTCTAATTTCCTTGTAATGAATTGACCTCCCCGCATGGCAACCAGGCTTAAGCCAAATCCTTTCCTTCCTCTTCATCGAGTTTAATCTCTTAATTAAATGACCAAACTCTGTTGGGAACCCATGTATTATAGGAGGTAGATATTACAGACAAGAGAAACACAATGTTGAATCTACAGAGGGGATGTTAGATGAATACTAATGTGTCACAATGACAGGGATGAAGGATCTATATCTTATCTCTCGATTCTTGTATCCATAATCAGGACCACTGAGCAAAACTATGTAATGTTACGATGCACAATGTGTCCTACCCACTGGTACTTGTCTTGTCTCCTTGCAAAACAAGAACTTGAATCGAAAATGACATGTACACAGTGGGGCATAGTGAAAAACACCAGGCAGGAGAGAACAAAGAAGAACAAAGATGTCAAGCTCCTACAGCAAGTGGTGAGTTCAGCAGTTACAGAACAGAAACAAATGTATTAGACAACAGGAATAATGGGCCAAGAAGCAGTGGGAGAAACAGTATATAGACTAGCAGTGTACCAGGCCTAACTATATGGAGTTATGTTGCATATTTACACAGTATCAAAGTTGCTAGGTTTGAGGTTTTCCTGCACAAAGAAAGTTGTAGCAAAAAATCTGTCTCTGCAGGTTGCGGTTTTCTTGCTGGTTTTAAAATGTGTGCGGCCGCAAAATACTAACATATCACATCACTAATTGGGGAATTTCTCCATTAATTTATGGAATTTCCCCATGGCAAATACTGTCTGCAGCAGCCTTTCCTTATAGTTTGACAAGGTGTGCATCTGTAGAGAGCGCAGATCGACACCGCAGAGAGAAGGGGTCCAACAGTGCCCCCGCTCAACTCAACTCACACAGATCTGTGCACATGATCTAGGATGGGATATTTCTTTGATTTGTAGGCTTCTTGTATTTAACTATTCGTAAGCATATTTTAATTTTTCCTTTTGATAGGATCAAAAGAATAGCTGGTAATAATACAATGAATGGCAATAAAAGATGGCAAAAGACAGATAAGGGGGACAAACGTATGGCCTTAATAAAACTTTTTTTTTTTAATATATGGTAATATATGGTTTATGCATAATGAAACAAGATGAGAAGAGAGTACAGGAGAAGCAGGACAGATTCAATAGGCCACAATAGATTGTTAGGACTATGTAAATGATTTTGTTACAATCTATGACAAAAATATATAATTAAATTACATTAAATTTAATAAAAAAATTGAATTTTTAAATATTTTTAGACATTTTTTGGGAGCACATTGGGATAATTTTTTCATGGACCTCGCAACACTGCACTTAAGAGTCATGACAGACGTACATTTCTAGTGTAGACTTTGTGAATCTTTATAGTTTAAAGGTCTATTTGGTGTAGCTTGCAAAACATTGATTTCCTATTCTTTAAAGCATTATGTAACTTTTATTATGGGGTGTCGTCCACCTACTAGTCTCCATTTAAGTGTTGCTTTGCCCGGAATGTTCCACAGTATGCCATTAAAAGTATCTATATATAAACAGGTGGCTTGACAATAAAAATGATATAGAGCATCTTTAATCATGAACAAAACTCTCTTGGAATTATTAATATCTGTAATGTATTTTGTTATTTTAAGTATTTTTAGAGAAATATTGCAGTAATAATTGGATTCAACTAAACTCAAAGTTGTTTGGAGAGTTCAGGTTTGTTATAACTTTGCTTACAGTGCACCCTCTGTGTTGAAAAGAAATAACTGTACAAAGAAATAACTGTACAAAAAACAAAAAAACAAAACATACTTCAAAGTCCCTGCCCTGCACCACAACTAAATAGGCAGTGTACATGTCCTGGTCACAGCAGGTGTGATCATCAACAGGAAGCTCCAATCAAAGGCTGCAGATGCTACGCCTGCCTGATTTGTGTGTGTGTGTGTGGCTTTGCAGATGCTGAGATATATATAGCTCTGATAACAAATGTCCTGGGATCCGGACCAATCTAGTCGATAATGATGGAGAGCATCTGTGAGGAGAACACTATCCAGCGTGCAACATGTGAGTGAGTGTGTGTCTGTGTGGGTGGGTGTGTGCCAGATAACTTCCACAGCAGGGCCTCGACTTTGAAAAATTAGGGGATAGAGAATGAAGGATGGGGAGGTCTGGTGCTGATATGAATGGGATAAACACAACAAAACAGGTAGAAAATGTGGCTGCCGGTTGAACTCACATGGTGGAGAGGGAGTGAAGGGTGGAAAAGGCTCCTGGGGCAATGCTGGAGATCCGGTTGTCGTACAGAGACAGAAGACGCACAGAGCTCAGACCGGTGAACGTGCTGTTGTCGATGCAGTTGATTTGGTTGCTACGCAGCATCCTGTGACAAATCCAATTACACATCTATTAGAAATGATTCAAATCAACAGAACAAACAAACAATGTTGCATGAAATATGTTCTGTAATAAGCAGAGTGTTGTCAAATAATTTTATGCACTGGAAACAAAACATAGAAAACAATAAGAGACAAACTGCTTTCTTAAACCTGGACTGTAATATGTAATGTAATACATTAGCTTCTGACCTACATCATCTGGGAACAGACTAACTTAGTTAGTTAGCACTGAAAATCTCTGGGACAAGCTAACCTAGTTAGCAAGGCTATTACTGGAGCAGGGAGCCCTTTAACATAATACAGAGACTGTCCTGATGCCATTACCGAGTCATTAGCTGGCATATATAAACATGATAGCATTTAGCTTGTCATTACTGAGGATAAACAGGCAACATTAGCTGCAGATTTGGTACAATGGCCCAAGTCCTAACTGGATATTAGCCTTTTTATGGTGGTTGCCCTGACCAGAGAGGTAACTATATGTATCCCCTGCTTAACCTTTAATTGCACAAATCAAATAAAATGATATATAGAAAGTCCTGTTATGATCATGTTTACAGAGAAACCCACAGTGTTTTGAGGCCAGTGAGTCCTCTGAACATGCGTCCCTGCAGCCCGGTCAGTTTGTTCCCGGTCAGCAGCAACTCCAGAACTCCACCTGCTCCATCAAACACTCCCTCACGAATGTCCCGCAGCTTGTTGTTGCTCAGGTTACTACAAGAAAAACAAGACATGGTTTTGATATTAGGATTAGAACACTCTTATGCACCACAATCAACATTTAATGAAACAAAATTGCTAATTTGCGCATTCTGATATTAACATTAGTAAGTAAAGTTCACCAGACAGACAGAGTAAAATTAAGACTAGCAGATGCAGGGATGTGGCGGAGGAAGATAGGAGGGTAGAATTGCAAAGAGGAACAAGGAGAGAGGAAGCATTGAGAGGAGCGAAATGGAAATGAGTGCTAGCCAATCTATATCGTCAGTGACACTGCTAGATGGTTAGCAATTTCCTCTCCAATAAATCAAGCACAACTCTCTGCTGTGTCTTTCTCTATCTGGCAGTGACACGCACACACGCACACACACACACATGCGCTCACCTAGAGGAGGTTGCTGATAAGGCCTGACTGTAAATCTCAACTGAAGGCCCATCTTCCATTTACAATGAATATGCACTTCCGCTGTATCCACTTTGCACCTGCCTCCAACTCGCTGCCTATCACCCCGTCACTTTATTTCTACATTCTAATAACTTTTCTCCTATTCTTCAATTTTCAACAAATTTGAATCTTAATCTGATCAGAGGTCAGATTGTACCTCTCCATATCTGATAGAAATCGAATAAGCTTAAAATTCAGAAAAGTGAAGGAAAAAATATTGCAAAGATTTCAGAAGCTTAAAAAAAACTATATTAATCTAATGTTTGTCTATACTGGTGCTGTTTCAGGTGGGGAGGGGGGTCCACTACCTCTATTGTCATTATTGCTTTGCCTGGAATGTTCCACAGTACTTTTCTCTAACTTATTCATTTCATTTCCAGTCAGATGTTTTACAGCTTTTAACCAGTATTCTTGTTCTTCCAGTTCTTCCTCTTGCTTTGAAGAAATACTTACATCTTTCTCAAGTTTGGCAGCTTCTTGAATGTTCCTGTCGCCTCCAGAACAGCAATCTCATTGTCGTTTAACCGCCTACAGAGAGAGAAATGGAGAAAATCAGAGTCGCTCCATCACATACAAACATTTAGGCTGAACTAAAAACATGGCGGCGCTGTGGGTGAGGTAAAGCGGCCTTTAGTGGTTGCACTAAAACAAAGACTAAAACACATAAAGGAGGGGGGAGAGATATCGAAGAAAAGAGAAACAATGAATCTTTTCAATGCACTCATCAATACACAAACTGCCCCGAGCCAAGGGAAAACAGTCTGGGAGATAGGAGCTCGACATCTGCTTTATTGAGGTAATTTGTACTAAAGGGTGCACCTAAAAGAGTGCACTTTGGGGGTTTGTGTGATGGAGATAAAAACTGAAGGGAGATAGTGAAAGTTTAGCTGTAGGGACACTTTTTTGATGAGATACAGGTGGACGGATCACGGCAGATAAAGTCGATGTAGGGCCATGTACTACAGAGACCAGGCCACTATTCCACAAGTTTCACTTAAATAATAATACAGCAAATGAAACAAAAATAAAAGCAGATCCTTATTTATTGGTTAATATTTATGTAAAAAATATATACACTGAAATTTGACAGATTTGCTTCTTTTTTAAATTTTTTTATAATCAATTATTATTCTTAAGTACAATTGACAATTTCTCTAAGTATATGCAATTTGAATTTTCGTGACTTGTGAGAATCAAGAATGGTTGGTAGAAAAACAATGAATGTCTAGATGGATAAGTAGTGTGTGTGTGTGTGTGGGTGTGTGTGTGTGTGTGTGTGTGTGTGTGTGTGTGTATGTATGCGCCTGTAGCTGAGCCCCCGTCCTCGCTGATTTCCCCTGATAAGGCAGGTTACATAGGGCACACAAGGATGACTGAGTGTGTGGCCTTCAAGAAACCCCATTGGCTGTTCTTGAAGAAAAATCGTCAACAAAAACCTGCTGCAGAAAATAGTCGAAACTTGATGTGCCCTCTAACCAGGCGTAAAGGACGAAGCCGAGATTTTTGCTTGACACAATGCACCCTGGGAGTGGACGCAGGGAAAATGCAAGAGAGAATTCTAGATGCACGAGCAACAACCCAGGCTGAAAGCGAGGCTAAATGGTGTATGCACAACTGACATTAGTACTTATCTAATGTGGCAGCCAGGGTTGAACTCACCATTACACTACTAATGCCTATAAGTAATTCACTGACAACTACTTAGACGCTCCATGCTGCAGTGCACCTTTATTGTACAGCTACACATGCTTGGTTTTGCTATAGACTGGCTTACATACTTTCTGGAAACATTACCTTACAACCCATTTTCCATCAAGAATATTCCACAGTTCCCTTTAAAGATTATTTTATCAACAGTTCAAGCTAAACATCACATTTTATTCACGAATCAAGAAAACCAAAGACAAAAAGCAGAAGATATACCAAGAATTGAGCATTTTGTCCTATAATATGTTGGACAAAGAGAATCAAAAAATAGTTCCAGGTCTTCTGCTGTCACTGGATAACACATTTTAGCCAATGCTACTGGAAAAATATGCTAGTTTTGATAGAGGATTTTCAGAATACTGAGTATCAAATCAAATTTCATGCCTAATACTGCCTGTGAATAATAGACAGGAATTTAGGTTTCTAAGTGCAGTTTCAGAAAGCGAGCCCTTTTCACAAACTAAACACCATCCTGGAATTCCTTTATCTATCAACACCCTCTACATACTAATGTTGTCACTTACCAGCACGCATACAGATGTGTTAACCTACTCACATCAGGAGATTATGCTGTTTCTATATTGTGTTATTATCTGCAATGCTCTTTCCATATTCAGGCGGTTAAATGCCTGATGCACTGGACTATTCAGTATTCTAGTGTGGGAACCTCCTCCAGACACGATGATGACTCCATGGGGACTAGGCTTAGATAGAAATGGCTGCTGAGACACATTTAGCTGGAGGAGCTCAGAATGAAAAGTGACAAGCATGATGCCACTCTAAAGACCGGTGCATAGACACATTCAGACATGTCTGTATGACTGTGGACTCTCTCCACAGAGTCTGCAAAGCTCCAGAAGAAACATTCAGGTTTTGACAAGGGCAGTGTTCTGGTTAGATGAAAAAAATATTTGATTAAAGTTAAGTTTGTTTCAGTAGCATGTATTCCCACAAATAAGTGGGTCTGTAAATTGTAAATTGTTCCATCCTTTGTGCCTATTTGAATAAATGAGTTTTTATTAGAATTCCCCCAGCAACTGATCGCCATGTCTCTACAGTTGATACAGTGGTAGTAAGTGGCATTTGCAAAGCTGAATTCAACTGATGATCACAGCAAACAAGTGTTTATTTCAAACAAGTGCCTACTCCAAACAAGTTCTACCAGCTAGTGTGACTTACAGGTCAGTGGTATGTTCCGGTATATGAGGGGGGAGACGGGTCAGTTTGAGATTGGAGCAGTCCACCACAGTGCCTTCACAGCGACACTTTTCTGGACACACCAAATCTTGGAAGCACTCTCCACTCAGCCGGCTGCGGTAGTCCTCCTGACCTGCAGAGCACAAAAGTCGTACGGTAGAATTATTGGGCTAAAGCATTCCCACAGAACACATTTCTATAAAAATATTATTGTATACACGGACAATGAAAAAACTTAATCAAAAATTTAAACTACAGGTAAGTGCCTGTAAAGCCTGGCTATGTCACTGTTTATTAATGGATAGAGGAGGCATGATGCAACCAGATGTTGAGAGTATGTGTGTAATGAGGCAAACAGCAGGTACCTGATTGAGTGGCAATGCCTTCATGGCGCTGCCACCAGTATTGCTAATGTTGAAATCATATACTTGAGCATTATCCACCAGACATACAAAATATACAGCTCCAAGTGTCCCAGGTCTGTGATTAGCTAGGAAATGCAGGTGGGCGTGTGCTGGGCGGTCCCTGGCGCTTGACGGAACCATGTGAGGTCACAGTAGGCGGGGCCACATGGTTAGATCAAGCACAAGAGACAGCTGCACAGAGAAGGTAGGTCCACACAGGAAGAAGGCGGGGCAAATCAGTGAGCTGAGCCAATCAGCAGTCAGTCAGGGGGCGGGGTCCATCCATACAGGTGAGCAGAGACAACAGATCCACACAGGAAGAACGGCCCACCAACATATGTCCAGACATGTCCAGAGAGGAAGAAGAGGTGCAAGGCATGGTACGGCAAAGAGGAAGGGTCCAAGCAAAGAACACAGCCAAAACATGTCTCTACGTTTAATTATATTCATTTCAGTGTATCTCTGTGCAAAACACTTTGGCAAAAAATATTTCTTTGTTTTCCTCCCCTGCATTATTGACCAATTAGCAACAATGATTACACTAATTAAGCTAATGTATGTGTATTATTGAACAAAACATGTATCTGGAAGCATTTTTATTGAGCAATATAAAACCCATTTGAAAACAAAAGGCATGGGAGAAACACTGAGGCTTGGGAGTGTATGTATTCATATAGATCCTATCCACTCACACAAGTGGGCGATCACAGCCTGCACTGCTCCCCGGCGAGGTACTTATTGTGCTGTGTCAGTGAAGTGAATGGGCCTGTAGTGTAATTAGCGAGACCCGCGGCTCGTATCAAAGAAAATAACAGTGATTCTATTCTACCACAGAGATAGACTGTTGAGCTTTGTGTATGCTGTGCTCACACGTCTAATATAGGGACTAAATGAGTTGTCTGTACTAGTGATATTGTTATTACGCCAGCCAGTGCCTGTTCCTTCTTAAAGGGCCCATATTATCCTATTTTCTGATTTATGTTATAATGTTGTTTCGTCATCACAAACATACTTGGAGTTGTGTTTTGTTTCATTCACATATGTTTAACATGCAAACCCTGCATATTTAGGTTGAGTTATTCTCTCAAACTGAAAATATTCCACTTTTTCCTTTACATCACCTTGTGATGTCTGGTGCAGCCATCTTTTTAATGTATCTGCACACTGTCCTTCAAATAAATAAATAAATAAATAAATAAATAAATAAATAAATAAATAAATGTGGTAATACAGGAGGCGCTTCACTGTGTTTTTAAACTCCATACACCTTCACTAGAATCATTTGAATACTAAAGGGTTACTCAAACATGTGTGAAAGAAATAAAACACAACTCCAGGTAACATTATAACATTGCTTAAATCTCACGAGAATCAATTTTGGGTAATATAGGACCTTTAATATTCTACATTTATATATATGAAAACGCGCCAACTAGTAAAATTACCTGTGCATCTGAACTTCTTGCCTTTGACCTGGCTGATGCGTTTGTTGGCCAGTCTTCGGGGATGGCTACAGCGTGCTCCACTCGTCTCTATGGGGTTGTCAAAGAGGTAATCAGCCAACCACTTCAGGTGACAGTCACACATGAATGGATTCTGAGCCAGGTGACTGCGAGACAAGACAAAGGAACAGAACAATTAAAAAACAATTAGGAACACAATGTCTTGTCACATCAACTAGTGTTGCACAATCTGTTTTAAAAAGCCAGTTTTAGTGCTATTTAAAGGACATCTGTTAGTATTCTAATCATGTATGTAGGCATAGGGACTGCGTGAGGCTAGTAAAAACAGACGTGAGATTTCCATATAGATTGCATCTCATTCTTTAGTTTAAACTCTCAAGTCCCAATTCATGAAGAAAAATTATGTTCTAAAGAAGTCAAAATGGGAAATACATCAAAACTAACATACTAACGAATATAATTAATAGAAATTTTGAACATGTTTAACATAACTATTCAATTTGACTGTGTATCTCAATATTAGCAAACACATGAAATCATTCTAATTCCAATTCTACACACAACAAAGCAGTTGAAGCAGACTGCAGTATCATGAATATAGATTATACATACAGAGTCTTGATGGCGCGCAGTGGGGCGAACAGTCCTTTGCTGATGGTTTGCAGCTTGTTGTCATAGAGAGACAGCAGATTGAGGTTCTGGAGGTCTTGGAAGGTGTTGACCCGAAGGCAGTTTATTTTGTTTGCATTCAACAACCTGAAACACATCCATATGAATAACTGAATTGTTATTCTGTTCTTACATACACAATGCATAAGGAATAATGTGGTATAAATACAGCAAGCCAATTCAATGTATTTCCTTCTCTTCATTCATTATAATTTTGGTTGTGGCATATTCTGATCCCAGGCCCTATATTATTCTCTTCAAACTGTAAATACCTGCTACTGGGTGAAATTGAAATCTCTTGCTTTACTTTGGGTGCTGAGAGAAGAATATAGGAATGTAGTAGATGGATGGAATAATAGAGTGAGACACAGAGAGGACAGGTGAAGATTTAATTTGAACTGATACGTTTTAGTGGAATGGGCTGGCAGGTAGAATGGAGGAGGGAAATGAGAAATGTGATAGAGGGATTAGGTAAATGACAGGGAGAGGGCAATGTATCTACACTTTGTTAGCTGTTGCAACGAAGATTCCATGACTTTTCTGCAAACTATATATATTAAATAGTTTTTTTTTGTTTTTGTTTGTTTTTTAGTAGAGCTGAAAGTCAGATTGCATGTGAGGACTTGGTTTCCAAACCTTATAAAGCCACAAACAGCACTTGCATTATGATGACAAATAAATGTCCTTAAAAGAGCATCTTGCTTTCTCATTCGAGGTCATCAATTTTGGATTTCCATGCCTTTTGGGGACATTACACTGACTGCAGACTGGTCCTAACCCTTAATAATATTTGCTACTTGCCTAACCGAAGCCCAAACCTTAACCTATTTAACCCATATCACGTCATGGGGAACTGACATTTGTTGCCATAATGAGACATGTCTCCATATGGTGAGTGCGTATAGAGATTTTGGTCACCACAAAGTGATAAATACCTGCTCATCTTGACACACACATACACACACACACACAGGTATGTCAACCAGACACACACCCATCTCTGTGCCACATTCACGCCTCATTAGTCTGCTCACAGGGGGAACTAATTACTTCAAACTGCATCACTAAAAACAAAGCAGTGCAAACAATATAATAAAGAGCGGCCTGGTAGCTATACAAAGCAATAAACACATCTTTGCCCATGACAGCTGATGTCCTGCATGATTTACTGCTCAAAGACAATAGGCTTTTCAATTATTACACTGTGTGGTTGAACGCAATTGGCTATGAATACCTGACAGCAAAATAGGGGTGGAATAATATTAAATGCTTTTCAAAGAAGAGACAAAGACATGTATCTGCAGGACTTTTTGGAATGAAGTAAACCTTGAGCAAATTAAAGGATTACTATACTACTATTTTGGTGATTTCGGCATATCCTTATTCAATGCTTCTCAGTTTAATGAAGTCCTATATTCATACACGTGTACTTTTCCCATTCACTCCTCCTATTTGGACCAGCTTTAGTTAAGCTCTGAGTGAGGAACAGATGAATGTGACCAATCACAAAGAAGTGTGGACTCTCAGAAGAAGATGGTTACCTCTGAAGTACTTAATACATGCAGACAATCATAAATATTACTTTAACTAAATCCATTCTGTCTTGACTAGTGTTGTGTGGTGTGTGTGTACTCTGATTTATGGGAGAAAATAATCTTTGATGCACTTGCCTTGAAACATTACATTGTACCACTCTGCAGTATATCAGTCTGAATGCATAGAATACTATGTAAATGTACATACAGTTAAAAGAGAAAAATAATGATGTCATTTCAGACATTAAACCATATTTTACACCTCCCTGCCTATGCATGCTGCTTTGACTTTGTTCCTTATCACGCACGGGCTGTCGTTCTCCTCACTATCCATCTATCTGTTTAACCCCCGCCTACGCCGCTGCCCCCTCCCGGTGTGGGACTACCCAGCGTGCATCCTAATGACCCGCCTCTGCCTGCTGTAAAAGGTGTTTGGTGTAAGATCCACTCATCCTCATTCTCTTTGCCTCACTTCCTTTTACGATGGAAAAACCTGAGCATTAGCTGTTTCTGTGGTGGACTGCGGCATTTTTGAGCACCATATGCCACATATAGCACTAATGTAGCTATTATAGAAGTCGGAGGCTTTCTCTATGCTTGCGTACTGCTGCACTGTGAGTACTAGTCACAATTAAACAGCAACTCTTCATCACGTTTTACCTCAGTGCACCATTTTGATTCAAATTGATCATTTAGTGAAGACCCCTGCAGACACACAATGCAGAGCAGATGGAAGGTTAATGCATGAGGAGGGACTATACCAGAGCTGCTACTGCGCAGTAATGATAATACCAAAACCTGTGAGTGCTGCATGTCAAATTACTTATACAGCAATGCATAGCAATATGTAGCAATAAATGGGCCATCAAGATGTTGATAACATTGTCCATGATAAAGGAAGACTGCCTAGCCTACGGTAGGTGTTTTCTTTAAGACATGGGAGAAGACAGATAACTCCAGTACCTTCAGTTTTAATAAAAGTTGGTCTAAGTTTTTTGTAATAAAAGTGGTGCAAGATCAGACATAATGTTTTCTATAAAAATACAATATTATCAAACCTTTAAAACTAAATATTGTACAATAATAAAAATTGGACCATATACTTTGATAACAGAATTGTTCGGTGCTTCACAGATTATGGCAGCATGGTAAATGTTATGTTAGTGCAGTCTTCTGCTATAATGCTCATGAATTTAAGATGGTTCTTCTCTAGGTTTGAATAGGAGAAATAACAGAGGCATTTTGCTTTAGCTTTATGACTAAAGCCACATTCTAACACTAAATATGAATTACACATAATACAATACTGAATAGTTGTTGTTTTTTTTCCTCTAAATAATGCATTTTGCCATTGTCTTGAGTGCGCACAGATCTATCCACAGGTTTACTACAGAGTGCACAGAGAGTACTTACAACAGCTGCAAGGAGGCCAGTCCATCAAACAGTCCCTTGGGCAGCTCTGTGATCTTGTTGCCATACAGCACCCTGCACAGGACAGAGCAAAAACACAAAACACTATCAATCAGGAGTTTTGTTACCTTTGCTTACACCACTGTACAGTGCGCTTTCAGGTACTGCATTGATTTTATATAAACGTAATATGAAAGTAATTTCCATTTTCCTAAAGATGCACTATGCAACATTTCTGGTGGAGGGTCTGCTACCTGCTTGTTGCATACAATATGGCATCACGTGTATATCTTGCTAATATACACCTTGAAAAAATACATTCTTCCTGTGAGAGGGCTTGCTTCTCCACAGATTGGACCTGTAACTTGCCTCTATGGAGACAATCAGGTGGTGTATCCCCATTAGAAAGCTTAATGCACCTTTAAGTGAGAATGTAAACTAAAAATGCTTTCCCTCAGTTACTCATTTCCAACATTATTTGGTTGCTAGAGCCGACAGTGGTGCAGTTGAACTTTTATCCTCCAATCAGAGGGCACATTACATTTCAGCCAAAATGCATGCCATTGTGTCTCTGGGCAACAAACGTCACTCACACAAACCATTGTGGTTGAAAGTGACAGAAAGGGCATCCAGTGTAAACATCTGTGAAATCGCTCCCATTTAAATGTGTGGGAATGTTTTTAATAATTATTTCTAAATGTATTATGTTCTTTGAGCTTAGGGCACCTTTCTTTATAAGGCAGCCATACTGTTCTCAAACAGTCATTACTTGTTCCAGATGAAACTAATCAATCAAAAGTTGAATTGTTAGTGGAGGTGACACCCACGACGGTCCGAATATTAAAACCACACAGCATAGAAATAAGCTTTTTTCCTCAGTAACAGCGTTTTAGCCCATTGCTCTCATGTGATTATGAGATTACAGTCAATCTCCTTATTTCCGTTGCAGGTATTTAATTCAGTCCAGCAGTTTTATGTTTTGCGGCACGGCGCCTGGCCTGGCCTCTGCAGCAGGAGTCAGGGCGCTTGCTGACTTGTGTATGTTTAGCAGAGTTCACCTTGTCTGGCCCTTCTTGTCTGTCTGTCTAATTTCCATGCTCTAAACTGATTTAAATTAAACTGTCCTTCATGTTCTTATCTCGGTCGCCCTCAGAGACGCATGGACACATGGCTTATAATTGTAAACACGCAGCCTTGTGTCAACATCGGACAGCTCCAATATTTAGTGTGTTAAATGTTCAGAAATGTCATGACTTCCTGTTGAATATTTGTGTTCAGTCTTCACTCATGACAGGTAACAGGACGCACAGTGAAGTAAGCAAAGTCAGTCAATGCATCAAAAAGGCATGTCAAAAATAGGCTTATAAAATGTGTCGGTTTCATGAGTTTCTAACTGCAATAGTGACATTAGAGCTTCACTTCCATTTCATTTTCCTTGTATTTATGTTACACTACTGGTTACTACAGTAGCACAGATGTTAACAGTGAAATAGCCCCTTTCTCCATATTAGTGACAGCTATTCTTCAAATAAAGGCAATTCTAACAATGAACTAATATGAGGCTACATACTGGTGGTAAATGATGCAGGACGACATCTCTTATATATACTATTTACTTAGATAATACAAATCTGTAGGTAGAAAACTGTATGTATATTTTTGAAGTACAGCGTCTAGTAATTTCCCTCATGAATCAATAAAGTTTTTCAAATTCTTTATAAGTCTACAAATGACTAAAAATGCGACTTTTTCTGTGTCCGAGTCAGACGTGACAGGTGCGGGGCTTGTCATATACTTACAGTGAAGTGAGGGATCGTAGGCCACTGAACGCATCGGCAGCAATGTCAGAAATCTGGTTCTTACTCAGGTCGCTGTGGGAGAGACACAGAGAGGAGTTGAGTGCATTACCGTAATACACAGTAATGGAGTACATTCACTGTGAACTGTGTGACAAATGATCATGAGGATACATCGGCAGAGGACAAGGCAAGGGGACAGCACTATAAAAAACTGTCACAATGTTATGTAAATGAGGCTGCAGTGTGATGGACAGGGAAGCGCCAGGGGAGGGGGAGACTGGCAGCGGAGCTATGTTAAGTGCAGTTCATGTCATGGACTTGTAACTCTGTAAAATATATTATTCAAGGCTTTTGTCTAGGTTAAAAACTCCATCTGTGGCTAAAAGTAGAGTAGAGTCGTGCTGGTAACCTTAAAACCTCACATAGGTTTGGCGTTTTAACATTTGCATGAAATGGACGTTTTTCATCTCCGTTCTTTGTGATGGGAGATGGAGAGATGAAGTGTGACAGACAGTATGTTTTCAGAATAAGCACGGTTTAGTCTATAAAAGAGTCATCATCACAATGGAACACTCTCACCTTCCATTTACATTAGAGACAAGTACGTCTGACTTAAGAGAACTGAATTAGAGTACTAAAACTTAACGCGTCAAAGGTAAAATTTTGTTTTGTTTGATTAATTGCATAATATCAATTGGAAAGTTATTAGGTAAAATGTAAAAAAAAGAAAAGAAAACAGATTGGCTAAATTTCAAGTAATAGTGTATAGTATTCCTTATTACATGCATGAATATTACAAATGTTTAATATGGTACTAGTAATTTGTGGCTATATATCACTTTACAGATGTGAAACTGTGAGGCTCATGAGTATTATTTAATAAATGAAACCGACTTACATTCTCTTGAGCTTCTTATAGGCAGTGAAGGCTCCTGGTGGAACGCTTTTAATCAGGTTTTGCTCCAAACGGCTGGTGAGAAAAAGAAAAAAAAAATAATGGAGACGATGGTTGAAACTATGAATGAGAAAAGTCAACAATAAACCATTTCGTCATTACACTTAATACAGAATCCCCTTAAGCCTGCAGCCCCCACTGGACCAGGGAGATCAAAAGGTGCCTGTTCTAACCAATATCTAAAGCGTTTAGGGCGGATTGCTTTTTACTCTACAGTAGGGGTCACTCCGGGTCATGCTGTGGGAAATATAGAGTGAGATTTTTCAGCACAATAATAATGATCTTACATAGGACCAGCCTCCTTCAGAAACAGGGGAACTTTACTGTGAGAAAAACTCAAGTCCAACAAACCAAATCTGGCCCACTGACCACTTCCATTTCCTGTGTGCACCAAATGAATGTGACCACAGTGTCCAGGAGGTGCTGCAATGTAAATAATGTTTCCAGGCAAAACTAACTGGCGGTATCAGACCTGCTGTCAGTCAAAAATAATGAAACGTTTCGCTGCATAAATTGTACATAAAAAAGTGGGTGAAACTGGCAGTGGTCCTACAGCCCCCTAAACAATTTTCATTTTGCAATTGTAATTTTGGATGTATTATATTTGGATTGTCATAGTATATACTCATGATGAAAACCGCAATGTTCCTGAGGCTAAGATTAAGCAAAACATTACAACCACCTGCTTTTTATATTTTGAGTTATAGTTGGGTGAAAGAGTCATAAATTCCACAGTACAATATAAGACGCGACGCTGACTCCAAAAAACATAGATCATTTTTAGACATGATTAAATACACATACTTATTACACCTTTTATATCCTCACCTAACATCTTTGCATTATTTTCACTAAAACATTGGTTCCACAGCAAATTATTACAATTCTATATATAATATTAATACAACAAACAGTTAAATTGCTCCTCAGGGATTATAAAAATATACTCCTCACACTTTTTTAACTTGAACTTGAAATCTTGTAGCATGAAGTATAGTATTATATTGTCATGTGGAACACAGTCTTAATTATACCAAGTCAGTATTTAATATTACAGTACCAATGGGGACTAATGCCTTACCCTGGCTATTGAATACTTATTACATTGTCCTGGTTGAATTACTCTGTTATATTGGATAGATCCATATGGCTACTTTAGGGAAATGCTTTAATGCCCCGGCCCACACGTTCCACTTATGCCGCGTATGCATTGTCTTCTTGTTTTTACACAGCAGCAAGAAGTCTGTAGCGTACAATATAAGGGGGAGGTAAAATTGGAGAAACGCTGGATGTGGTGAGGTCCCAAGGCCAGACGCAGGGTCATCTGTCAGAATGATAAATGTGAACTAATCCACCATTCTTGTTCTTTTTGCTCCTCTTTAGTCAACACCATGTCCTGAATCAGTGCGTGACCTCTAGTCTCTATCCCATGCATTCTGTTGGAGGTGTCCTTGGTTACACCTATTAGCACTTAAACTACTCCTGCTAGCTTTGAGAAAAAAAATCAATAGGGTTTGGAAAGTGAAGGACTAATGTGTTGATATTATGTGGTAAACAAACCTGCGATGCATAAATAAGAGAGTGCTCGTACAAAAATGTGACCTGCCATGATGACCTCTTGTTTAGCTGAAAACTGCGAGGGATACAATACACTCACGCCCATGTGCAGAAATGAATACTGAGTGGTAAAATACTTAGAACATAGTTAAATAAATAATTTGTATATCCTGCTCTTGCCAACATTTTTTGTCCAATAGTTTGTTAGTTTATTTTAAAGTACCAGGCGTTTGTTTTGGAGAGTTTCTGGAGAATAACAGTTGATTTTAGCAGAGATTGGCCTGAAGATACCTCTGTCCACAAATGATTATTATTACCCCTTAGCTTTGTTCATTTTAAGTCTGAGTATTGTCTGTCATTGTCATCAAGAACAAGCAGAGTCTGACTGTACTCTTCACAATAACATTTGTATCTTCTGCTCTTCAACTGACATAAGAGTTTTAGAAGGATTGATAACCAATACAATTATTAATATTTTTTATGTCTCAGACTTACAGCCCTATTTGATTACGCTGGTCTTCTTAGTCCCAGTCACATTAAATTTACTGCCTCAGTTTGAGTGCAACCATCGTCAGTAAGTTGAAATGAAACGCTTACGTAGCCCTGGCATAACACTCCAAGGTGCTTTGTATTTTGGCTCAAATCCCTCTTTCAATTCACTCACCTCGCTCCCCTGGCAACCAACAAGATCTTATTTAGAGGAAGAGGTCAAAATAAATAAAGAGTGTGTAGTGATATTGACTGAGACAATCTGCACACACAACAGCTTAGAAATTATATTTAGCTTCTTCTACAAGGTTAGGGCAAAGACACTTAAGGTATGTATTAAGGGGAAGACAGTTTTGCAAGCAACAAAAAAAAAAAAATCTATACAGTCTTGGAGATGATGAAATGACAAGTCGAATGGGAGATAGATTTGACAACAATCTCGCACAGGTACATCTTGTTGTCGCCTGGAGCCTTTTGTTATAACACCACATTTGTGCGTTTGACATGGTCTTATCAATCTACATATGGTGTTGTTTGCTAATGTATGGATGCTTGCACAATCTTGGCAGTGATCCTTGCCACGAGCATGCTGAAAGATGATTTTGTCGACAGAGGAAGACTGACAATTCATCATCCTATTATGGCCTATTGTTTGGGGCTGCAGCTGCTACATTTATTAGCGTAGATCCAATGTGAAAGAAACCACACAAACTACGAAACGGATGTGCTCTGGCAATTGGATAGGAATGCATATGTGGCCGATGTGTTTCGCTGTATTGATTGAGGTAAAGGTAAATAAAGAAAGTGGTGTGTGTAGAGAGGTTTGTGTGCGAAACTATTACTTATGCAGAGGAGCTATCAGGGGGTGGTGCAGCATTGCAGGGGAGAATTGCTCCTTTACACAGAAGGCAATCAAGCAGCTGTCCTCTGTCCAAACAAACAGAGCAGCGATCAATATGGATATCAAACACGTCCCGCTGTGCCGGGTGGACCAGACAGTGGCAAAGGCAAAGAAATAGTGTCTTAGGAGACGGTAATTAAAGTTAACACAAACATATGGAAAATTGTGTTAACATAATCATAGGTGGGTAGTAGTAATAGTCATGTTAACTCATACATTTACATTTATTTGAGTAACTTTTAGAAAAATGTGTGTTTGCAGACATTCTACTTGTGTAATGTATTTGACAGTGTAATATTAAGCTTACTTGAGTAAAAGTTGTGGTTACTGTGAGTAGGTCGCCATGTCAAGATATAAATCAGACGTTACGTGATTAGTTGTACTTGAGTATTTGTTTCCCCAAGCACTTTTTTACTTTACACATTTTGGCTACTGTTCCCATTTCTGAACATAATGCATTAATGGATTGAAAAACAAAAAAACAAATCAAGTCCACGACAGAGAATTGAAGCCGTGAACTGGTGTCATACTGTGTTGTTTTTGGTCAAAATCTTGATTATGACTCACATCTCCACAATGCCCTCTGGCAGATTGGCAGGAATCTCCGTCAGACCTTTGCGGCGACAGTCCACGATGTTGTTGTTGCAGCTGCAGCTCGGCGGACACACGGCCACAGGAGGAAGACATGGTTTGGACTCGGTCTGAGCTGGACCTGTGGAGGTACACGCTGGAATAAGTAATGGAGATCTGCAAGTCATTATGAAGGGCAGTCTGATGCTCTATAGGCTATTCAAGACAACCATTCACATGAGATAGTTTGGCTCGAGTTTGGACTGATACACTAGACATTCATTTGTTTCTAGTTAGCTACACAAAGGAAACAACAAGAAATCAAATTAAGGTAACATAGCTGCATCACTAGAGACTGCAGTCATAAGAAGAAAAGTTAACTGAATTTGATTTCATGCAGCAAAACGGACATAGAACCCTAATCAGAAATGAAGGGATGGATTTGACACAATGAAACTGGGCTTAAGATGAAAGACAGATAAGCATAAAAACCTGTTATGCTTATATACCAAACCAGTATGTCAAGACTGTAAAGAAATGTATCATGACAAATAGTAGAAATAGTAGAAAATAATAAAATGAATAAATAATACAATTGAGAGAAAATTTACTCTGAATTGATGGCATTAGACAATACTAAATTAACTCAACAGTTCTTTGTGAGGATATAGTGAACATATACAATACTCAACATTATGCCCGCTTTTTCAAATTATCCATATTTTTATGTTTGCTATGAATACATTTACATTTTATACCAGAAACTACATTTAAAATTTCATTGAAAAAGACCCAGGTTGCTCTAGATACTGCAGGAGACCAGGTAAGCCGTAACAAACAGGAAATTAGCCAAGCGAGGAGGTAGGCTGAGATAAAGAGGACAAATGGCTTGAGAACAGGGCCATGAATAGTGTATTAGATAAAGAGGACTGGGGCTGGTGGTGAAAAAAAAAAAACAAGACAAGGCAATGCGAGTGAGGCAGGAGCAGTCAGAGGAGGTCCAGGGTAGAGCAGAGGAGATGGAGCTAACGGCTAATAAAGAGCGCGTGGGCTGACAGTCTATTAGCACAGAGAGCTGAATCAGACGCCTATAAACACGGCCTGTACTATTGGCTGCTGATAACACCGCTGCACTCACACAAGGCTTTTTGGCTGATCAGGCACCCTTACAAGTATAATTCTGTCTCTAGGAACTTGGTGCTTAGCTCAGGATAACAATACTCTATACAATAATTGCCTTTTGGTTTAATTGTATGCCTACATCATAAGCTGGCATGAAATCCGCCATAAATGTTCCTAATGTAACTGGAACAGCTCACATAATTGAAAACAATCCAGCTATAGTGTGGAAATGTTTAGTGGGCTGTGTTGAACTTAATACATACTGAATATAATGCTGTGTTGTATTTAAAGGAAAAGACATGAATGGACCAAGCATAAAATGATTCATTGGGATTCAAATTACAGGTTAGATCACGTAAAGAAAGTATGTAATATTTTTTTTTTACATTCAGAACAGAAGTGCTCACACCAGACATAACTACATACTTAGCTGTAATGAGTTTCACTATGAAGATACTGTACATGGGCCTTGATGCTCAGATAATATAATACTAAATATCTCCAAATATATAGTAAACTTGAATGAAGAATTTCAGTCAAAGTCATTGCAAAATTTGAACAGCGCATTGATAAAGGTCATATATCAGCTTCTAGTGCTTCTAATTCATTTTTTACACAACTATAACCTACTTTTTCTGGTAACCTTGGAAACCAGAAAATCTTTATACATATCCTTTCAAGCTAAAACTGAAAGACTATTTTATGAGCATTGTTTGAATAAATGTTATGAGAGCCAAGTCAGACTGTTTTATTATAACCATAACTTGAAGGCATGACATCATGACTTCCTGTGATAATAACAGCCCATAGAACTGCCTGGAAATGTAGTTTAACGTGAACATTAAATACAATTGTGAGTGCCATCTCGTGAGCTCACCATTGCAGACGAAATCCTTCTTCTGGACGTCCGGGACATTCAGGCCTCTCATGTGGGCGGGGGACATGCACTGTGTGAAGGGGGCCAGCCCTCTCCTGGCTCGTAGCCAATCAGAGAGCCAGGAGAGGTGACAGTCACAGTGGAGATTGTTGGAGTGCAGTCGCCTAGAAGAACATAAAGAATGGAATATATGACTTATGTTAAACTACTTGAATGATCTCTATGGATGTAACAGTTTGTCTGTGTACACATATTAGAGATCTGCCCCTAGCAAGAGAAGGTACACACTGCAATTTCCTTGGTGCTTCCCTGGGGTCTGTCACAATATGAGAGGAAACACTGCCCATTCACACAAAGAACAGACACAGAGGACAGACCGAGAGAAGGTCAAGAAATACTGCAAGGTACAGAAAACATTTTACAACTGCATTTGACACTTGTTGCTAAACACCTACAAATGTCCATATAAATAGGAAATAACCAAATATAGATTGCAATGCTTTAAATATCTATTATAATACCTTTTCTGACTACTATCTACTGAACTAATTGGGAACTGATTATAATTCTCTCTAAAGGGAATGGCCACTACTTTCTTAGATACTGTGTCCTGAAATTATTTTTTTGTGATTATATTGTTACTATTGTTGGACTAGCCTTATGGTATTGTATAGTATATATATGCTATGTACAGTCTGGCATTTGTGTGGATGTTTTATTTACTGACAAATGGAGAGTTATAAAGTATTTAGTATTTCATTTAGGATGTGACACGTTTACTCACAATACGACATTTCCCCTTTGTGACCCTATTAAATGGACTCATCAATTTCCGAAGCATCAGGTGGATTGGACCACTTTAAGAGCCCCAGAATGCCACGTCCAAAACCGAGCGAAGAAGAGAGAGAGAGGGGGCAACCAACAGCAGAATGTGTTGTCAGCGTATTATATGCCAGCCGGGATATCTACCCTTTCAGAAGACAGGCCTCCCTTTGTAATAAAGCAGAGGACAAATCCTGTTATGGAACTGAGATGGGCTCATTGATGCTAGCAGCGGGGGCAGTGAGTTTTAATACCGCTCTCCCATTATAAATCCAGTTTATAGTCAAGGCCCCGCCTGGAGATAGCCACATCCCAGCCCACCCTCGGCTCAGCTTTAATTACTGACAAGTAGGATTAAAACCCAGGGGAGAATGGTGCAGACAGGGGGTCTACAGGCACAGCTAGTGTATGTGCACTAGAGTGAGTCCATTTGTTTGTTGTTGCAGGTGACTTGGAGCATATAATGTTATGGTGAATGACAGTGGCTTGTGGCGAGGCCTGAGGGGGACCATGAGGACAGCTTTCATCCACACAGCAGGAGGCATAATCTCATTTTTGTATGCTTTTGAATGAAAGACAAAAAAACGGTAATATGATTTCTGGTTAGAGGAAATGGGATTGCAAAAATACAGTGGACTATATTTGGAACAGGAGTGTGTCGTGGTTAGAGATTACATTTCAGCAAACTGGTTCAATCCTCAGGCTATCTGTAAACTCTCCATAGGTGAAATCCTCATCCACATCACTTTTCTCAAGGAACTTTGTGCTTTCTCTCACACAACAAAAACATGTACAGGTGAAGCGATGCAACTAATTTACCATGAGAATCCATCATATTCATTTATTTGAGGCAGTAAGGGCTTTGTGAGTCACTGATTAGATTTTAGCCAATAGCATTATTAATTTGCCCTTGTCACGATACAATCAAGATGTAATCATAAAATTTGGCGATGAAATATATATATATATGCATGTATTTGTAAAGGCTAGGCCCTTGTTTCGATTAAGAAATCAACTTAAGGAAACTTTACAAAGCTATTTTAATATAGAAATGAAACTGTTTTAGTACTTTTCACAGTAACTTCATAGAGCTACAGACGCCAGCAGGCAAAAAGGAAACAATATTGAAAATAGTAAACACAGATATGAAAAAATACAATATAAGATGCTAGAGATAAAAAACACAAGAATTGAAAAATAGGACAAAAGAGGAATATTTTATAGGGGAAACCATAGAAACAGTAAGTACAAAGGGGAGAAATCACAGGAGAATCTCAGTCAGTGTTGACAGAAAACAGCAGCAGACAAGAGCCCCTGATTAAAAGATATTGGATATTGGTAACTCTGCTTTCAATCTGCTGGCAACTGTCTGCTAGAAGTGCCGCCTGAATCCAATTGGAAAAACCATCCTAGTCGCAGCACAAGCAGGAAGTATCACAGACATTGCCCTTTGACTAGCTTCCTATGGCCATTATTGTTAAAAAAAATCTCATAAACTGGCTTTCCCATGTGTTTGCGAACACATAGAAGACCCCAGCTCTAAAGCAGTGCGTGGGGGTGTATGACCACACTAGTACAATCCGGTGATGTGGTGAGGAAACCCCGAAATGCAGATGGTCTGGCACAAGTCAAGTCTATGTGGTCAGAAGGAACGCACCCGCTGCATGCTCCCAGTGGATCATTAAAACATATTCCTAGTGGTGTTGTTCCATCACCTTGGCAACGGTCCGACCGATTCTCAACCAAAATAAAGAGTGAAGACAATCTTTTCTATTAATGGAACTTGATGATTGGGAGCAGGGTCATCCTAGCCCACAAGTGTTTGTATCTGTGTAATGTGCTGACATCAGTAGAAAAGGTTTTCTAATGAGTTAAAGCAGGCTGAGCTGTGCAGTCTCACCAGGGCTTTTTTGTGGCATTACCGAGGTTAGTATTACTCATGCTAAGAGCCTATATGCGTGTGTGTGGTAACATGCATAGCCTCATCTGTGCATCCATCTCTCCGCATGTGGCTATGTGTATATGGGAATAAGGGCCGCATGATTGTTAGCAGTCATGAGACAATGCCAGAGTGGCTCTTTCATAATGGTGCGATTAAGAGATTACACGCAGTGCTGGTGTGAGGGGCAGGCAGTGTGGGACAGTGGCATTTGAGAGGCAGCAGAGCGTTCAGACACAGTGGATGAGGGCTGAGAGGAGGTTGTGGTGGCGTGGCGGGGGGTGGGGGATACTCACAGGGTCCGCAGCTTGGGCATGTGGTTGAAGCTGGACAGAGGGATGAGGCTGATGTTGTTGTTGTTGAGAGTGCTGTGGAAAGACAGACAAAAACTCATTAAAAACAACACTGGTTATAAATGGTGACTTTAAATCAAGTGAACAGTGTCCTATAAAACTGCCTAAAATGTATAAATGCTATATTGTTAAGAACATGGTCAATTAAAGGTGTGGAAGAGAACAGAGTAAAAATGGCACAATGGTAGCATGTTGTAGTTTTCTGTTATTTTAAAATCAAACACATGAAAAAGTTCCATACTGAAATCATACATAAATTATTCAACAGTTTAATTAGATATCCATGTCATGAAATCACGTGAACTATTTTTCCAATAAAGAAAGAAGCTGTATTTACTAATAACAATCTTATCTCTCTTCAGCGTCAAACAGCAGCTAATATTTCTTCATAAGCTGTTTGTCCATAGATCTTTCACAGTTCAAACAATTTTCTATAGTAATCTATCTGTAGAACTTCATTCAGGTAGAGCATCTGTTCAAAGTGCTTGCTCTCAGTGCATTTTGAGCTCCTCTGCAGGGAAACTTCAGTGCACTGCTCATCACCGACAGTTTTAACTCATTATTTATTGATGCACAGCCCCACGTGGGCGCACACTATAGACAACTCCTTACATCTCCAGCTCACGCGCGGGTCGCCACTGTCTCTAGCTATTAGGCCTCTCATAAACTACTCCTGTGTATCATATGTAGTATCGACCCCAAGTGGAATGAAGAACAAGGCAGACTGTCATTACAACTAAAGCACAATCATACCCACGCTGAAGAAACACAATGCTTATTGATTCACAGCACTTTCATGTACACCAATAGTAAGAGGGAGAGAGAGGTGAGATGCAGAATGCAGTTACACCTCCAAAGCAATGCACAAGGGGTCAGATTGCATTGACTGACGAGTACAAGTCAGGAAAGCTTAAGATAGAGAAACATATAAGAAGGAGGAGGGAATTGCAACATCCCAGTAGACTAACTTGCACACAGGCTCATGAAATTTACAACAGAGATATCATGTGATTTACTCATGTGTTTGTGTGGGCGGACTCAAATCTATATGAAGAATGTGGATTTTACCGTAATATGTCGATATTCAGTTGTGTTTAGGATACCAACTTTTCTATAGCTAAACTGAGGACTTAATTCCATGAGTCTTTGGTTAAAGATTCACTATGTAACTTTTTTGATGGATGGTATTCCACCTGATTGTCTCCATAGAGAGGCTATTACTTTGCTTAGAATATTTCACAATATAACATGAAACTTATTAAACTCCATGGACACCACCAGGCTGAATCACAGGTCAGATCTGTGAAGAGGCGTCCCTGCTCACAGTATGAATGCCTGCTTTTAAGGAGATTTTTGAGCAACAGAATCACCTGCCAAAGTTAGATAAGTGACAGACCCTCCATCAGCAAAAATGTTCAAACCATTATAAATGGTGTTGATATGAGACTAATCACATACTATATTTGGTTGCCAAGCTATTTTTAGAAGAAAATATTTATACTGCATGGCAAGTATTAATAAAAGAGCCTTGAGTGTGTAAAATTTCTGACACAGTATCATTTTTCTGTCAGATCACAGAAGCCAACAAACACAAGTCACTACCACACTAATGTTTTTGCCCAATTTTCACGGATCATTAGTTTAAATGGATAAAACATGGAGCGTATTTATTTAACATCAGCCAAAAACCTTGTGATTTCAACAACGGATTGTTTTCGGAAGAATGAAGACAGAGCGAGTAGAGTGAAGAGAGACCAGCTCGTTATTCAAATGACAACATGTTTGAACGGACAATAACAAGGTCAAGGAGAGATGAAGGATGGAGACTAATGCAGGCTAAAAAAAACTCTATATGTTTTAGATCATGTTTTTTCTCACAATTGTACAGAAAATACAGCAACTCTTTAGTTTGGGGACCACATGTTAATGAATAACCAGCATTACTACCATTATGATGTAATTAGATCTTTGTGAGTGTTTATACTGTATTACTGTATTTAACAACTGTTTGGCCATTAACTGTTTGTTTTATAGTTTTATGGCATCATATTTGTGTTACTGGACATTATCTTAACTATTATATAAATATATATTAGTAAGTGCTTTATAAACACTAACTAATACCCGAATAACCACTAACTAATATACCAATGACAACTAAAGTAACGATTATATGATATGGTCCCTAAACAAAAGTGTCAACACGAATATACTATTGTCTTAAGAATATCTTGATCCAAGTTTACTCATGTTTGACAGACTCCATTAAACATTCATAGGTCACATTCAATTAACAATTCAAAATACTATATCTTATAAATGGTCAAAATTACCTAGAACTTTGTCTATAAACAGGAAACTAAAACCTGTGTATAGCAATCTGTGTTGTGAGTTTTGGCTTCAGTCTGTTTCTCTGATTGGCCTACAACTCACCACCATCACATCCACAAATCCTCATTACTGGAAGGATTTCACTAACACTGGCTCTTAAAATAGAGCACACTTTGTATTGTTTCCCTTGTTTTTGGACTCTCCTCTCTGGTGTTCCCTCCATGGCCCTGGCCTTGTCCAACAGATTGAGTTTCACACACTTCGGTAGGGCCGCCCCGTCCAGCCCTGTCAGAGGCGATTCCGCACAGAATCTATAATTTAATAGTGGAATAACAATAATTTTCCTCTACAATTTCTCCGTCAGTTACTCTCCTGCTCAAACTCGCTGCACGTCTCTTTGCTTTAATAAAACGTGGACTGGACACACCAAGGCCAAGATAAATACTACAAGCAACTTTTAGAAATCCACAACTATGTTTTGTACTCCAGCCATTCTCCTCGGATTCATTTACGCTGCCCTGTGCACTTAAAAATGAAGTGATTTTAATGAATGTGTACTTTTTGGCAAAGAGGCCAAAGTTAACCATTTACTTAACTCAAAATAGTTCATTTCGATATAAAAAGTAGTTGTAGAGAAGGCTGTCATTTCTGGTGTTTGCCTATCTTAGATCTAGTCTCATGTAGTTATCTTGATATGTGACGCTCTCACATCAAATATTTAGCTTAAATGAGCTCTTTCCACTGGTTTTGCACCCAGCCCGTGTAATGCTGCAGCCCTGACACATCCCCTAACGCTATAATCAACTTCCTTTGTAAAAGAACACACTGGAATATTGGCAAAGTTCTCAAAACCTCTTCTACAAATGTTTCAACACTGATGTTATATGGTCAGGAAAATACTTTGTGTACCATCATTAGCTCACTCACAGCACTTTCCAATATGACGTTATACTTTTTGGTAGAAGCTTATTTTTTTGTTTCAGTTGTTTGTTATTTCTCTGACATTTGGATATCCATAAATCACAGACATGCTTGCTCTTTAAAGTATTCAGTTAGCTATAGTACAATGTGTTGCACAGGTGCCCTCAGATTTGTCCATACTGAAATCAACTGGTCACATTTTATTGTTAAAATTACACTACCTTGCACAAAACAAAGGTTGGCCAAATACTCTCATGCCTATAATGTTCCAACAAAGTGCCTATTCAGCTCTCCTCTTTCGGTTTAATTTGCACTGGTCTGCAGTGACCGCTTGCTGGTCCGCAGAGCTTGTCCCATTACTATGTATGCGTGCATGCGTGTGCTCTGACTCAGCGTGGCACCGCACACGTGTGTATCTATAATGCAGTGGTCCCTCCTGGTGCAGTAAAAAGGCCTCTGCAGTCAGTGATGGAGGAGAGTCTTTAGGAAGAGCCCACAGGGAGATGCTATCTGTGTGTGTGCCTGCGGTTCATACACACACTGATTTTATCACTTCACCATGCGGCCGCACACGTGCACACAACCCCAGAGCATTTACTTCTACAGACAAGTTTAATAAGTTGGACCAAACACTTTCATTCATTTTCTGCCACTTAACCTTTTCACGTGACATTCAAGAATATGCCGGGTATATGGTTTTGCACCATATGGCACATCTATATGGTCCTTTTTACAGTACAACAATTATGTTTCAACAAAAGCTGAAACACAAATACCAGATTGTACAGTCTATGCTAGCCAAATGTTAAATATAAAAATGTTCAATCTGATGGTTTTCTCTAAACGTCCTATAACCAAACCCGTCAAAAGCTATGCAGATAGTAATAATAACATTAACCCAAACAGGTGGGCGTATGTCTCATTGTTTAAATGGCCTCAAGTGATACCCTGGGTGTGTTTAGGTGCCTTGGTAATAAAGATAAATAAAGTGATTTTATATTACACTCTATTATGCTCAATCAGCCTTATCCAACACAGATCGATACAGTGACAGAATTACCTCAGACACTCAAACACAACAAAACAATGTAACTTTATGACTGCGATAACATCCTGTATCGACTTCTGGGTCAATGTAATTATTCTCTCATAATCACCACAAGGACTTTAGAAATATTTCAACCTACAAAAAAGGATTTCATAGGTCAAAATGTGTTTAAATCTTGCCATGTCCATGTCTGTGCTACAACTGTCTCATTATATCTTAGTTTTTCTTCTGGTGATGTCTCAATCTGAGGGAAGTCCTGGCGGCATGCTAAGACCTTTTCTGCTCTCTCCAATCAATAGTCCATTGTGGAAATGAAACCACCAACCAAACACGGCACCAGGGACTTTCATAACCCCACTTACAGCTGCACACGTGTTAAAATAGATCTCACCATTCACACATCAATACCGTCTACTATTTACACTTGTATATACCATCTTGTCATCTTGAGCTAATGTACTTTTCATGATGATGCCAATTTCTGCTCTTTGAAATAACAGTGTACTGTGGTGTCAAGTTAATGCAAACTCAAAAATAGATTAAAGAATGAATGCATGTTTTACAATCTACCACCAACAAAGGATAACTCCTCTTTCCCTGTTGTCATGAACTGTGTGTAATTCCCTTTAAAATTCCCATATCCCATTTTCCAATATCAGACTGAAACCGTATAAGACCCAACCACTAACCTGTCACTAATCATAATATTGTGCTTGATTGCTTTTATATACTGTAGTGGAACATGTTTGAAATAGTCCGCGCAAAAGCCTGTGGTTAATAAGGCTGTCAGGTTAAGCTGAAGTGACATGCATGTTTTCTAAATTGAATCTTTTCAGGAAGCAAATTGAAATTCCACTGAAATGATTGAAATATATCGATCGGAAAGATTCATGTGAAATGTTATTTGCTGGAAAATAAATTGAGTGAATGTTGGTGGTGGTTATGGTGTTTACAGTTGATGTGATTTTGAAGTGCACGAGAGAAAAAAGCTCATTGTTATTCAAAGCGTTTGTGTAGATAAACTGGGGACCCCTTTGAGTTATTACAGGAATTAAGTATTTTGTTTGCATTTAACTTTTCTGGTGGTGGGTTTACTATTGCTGGGTTTAAGATGAAGTCACATTATTATTATTATTATTATTATTATTATTATTATTATTATTATTATTATTATTATTATTATTATTATTATTATTATTATTATTATTATTATTATTATTATTATTATTATTATTATTATTGTATTTTTTTAGTATTATTTTATTTTTATTTATTTATTTTATAGTTTTTTTCACACATGGGAAGCAGATAATAAACTGTTAAAATGCAGATTTCTGTTGTAATACAGTGAGCATAGATAGAAATGATCAGGTTCAACATTTGAGCATTAATCTAGATATTTCATGGCAAAGTGCAATGTAACTAAGAGGGGAAAGTGGCTCTTGTCCCTCATCTGGGAGTACAACATCATCCCATTCTAGTATTTGAAAACCACCAGTGCCTGCTTGTCTCCATGGAGATATGATTGCTTTGCTTGAAATGTTTCACGGGATTGCATTAAACCTATCTATCTAGCACTTATTCAGATGTTTTTATGGCTCAAAAATATATTAAACAAGTCTGCGGGCTCGCCTCTCCACAAATTTGACCTGTAATTTGCTCTTGTGATCATGTTTACTGAGGACCATTCCAGGAAAAGCATTAAGATCTTAAGGTTTATTAAAAGACAAGCAGATCCTCTGGTGTATCTTTAAAGGCTATTTTCACATTTACAACATGTAACAAATCCTCTTTATTATAGTTTGGGACCGGCACAAAAAGTATATTGTCTTGTAACATGTGACTTTCCATTTAAAATCTTCAAATTTCAAATTGAACAAAGAAGAAAGGATAGTTTAAAAAGGCCAGCATTTTCCACATTTTGCTCCTTGCCGTTCAAGTTAGAAGAGAAATTTTAGCCTCTGAATTCTTTCCCACACAGACAGTGAAAAGGGGGCAACAATGAAAAGCCTAAAAGAGTCTTTGAGTTGAGTGAAGGGCCCTTGGTATCTTCCCTAAGGCCTCATTATTTCCTGAAGAGGAGGCAAGTGCGCAGCTATGAGCACTCCAACGCTTCAATCACAGCATTGGTTTAACCCTTCGCACCTTCATTCTCTGCTGTTGATGGGGGTCTCTGAAAGCCAACAATCCCGTCTAGATAATCAGTCTGATAGTATCATTTAGAAGACTGCGCTGGATTTGGCTGTACATATGTAAAAGATGCATGGATGTGGGTGTGGGAAGGGGGTGGAGGTTGTACGTGGCTGAGTCAGGACTGAGAGGCAGTGATCCAGGTAGTAGACTGTCAGCAGATAGTGGCACAATGCAGTGGGCTGTATAAAGTATAGGGGTTCCTTTGTGGCCTTCAGAAATACTCATTCAAATGCAAGTGATTAAATGATTAAAGATCCAATTTTTCACGTTTTTGGTTTGCTAGAACTTGCTGAGGAAAAAGCACATTGCACTTTTAATTAATTGCAAGTCAAAGCAAAATCACCTGAAAATAATAGTTACATAACAGTTAAAAAAGTTAAAGCAGTTATTTTTTTACATGGGCAAGCTCGCAGATTGATAACTACCACTAAAACTTAAAGGATCCGCGATGGCATGTCATGCTCAAGGACACAATGGCAGTATATATTGGATGGGGATGGGATTACCTTGGATGTCACGCTCTCAGTGCAGTGTGCTTAATAACTTTTTGCCGCATGCACTGTGTAACTTACTTCATAATGAGATCATAGTTAAGTTGCACAGACATTTTCAGGTTAGCGAGGAGCAGTCTCACAGACAGACCAGTGTCCTTGGCTTGTCACTGTGCTCTTTTAATTGGCTGATTTCAGAGCTGAAGTGATTCCTGACCTTGTTGACTGAAGCACTAAGCTCCACAGACCTTTATAGAGCAGTGAGAGGCCGAGGTGAATGGACTTTTAGCCTTTCTATCGTCTCATATTTGAACTTTCCCACAGGCTTTCGCTGCCTTTTTCACCGAGCTAACACACTACGTCACCACCAAAAAACATCGGTGCATTTTGTTTGTCCTCTTTTGTCACTACATTGGAAAAAGTGTGTGAGTGGATGTATGTGCGAGAGGAGGCGACTTTAATAAACTTTGGTTGTTTGAGCAACCAAAGTCCCTCATCCGCAAGAAAATGGACATTTCCACAGTGTTGCCGTTGGAAACCGCCCTGGGAAAACTTGACTGTTTACAAGCAGGGCAAAAAAAAGCACTAAGGGTTGAGATAATTACAAGCTAAGGTATTCCCTGACCAGACCCTGGGACAAGCAATAATATAGAGCCAAATATATATAATGCAATACATCATTAGAAAAGATTTGGCAATGTACTGAACTACTTTGATTGTAAGTACTGGTACACTGAATATTCTTAAAAGCAGTACCTTGATCCTCACCTATCAATAAGATCATAGGATCATTTACTAAATTAAGTGTTGGCAAGTGAATATTACTTCTTGGCTAATAATTGGATTTGGAAAAAAGATGTTTCTCTGCACTTGCTATAATTAACTCTAATAATGAGTGCATTTCTCTTCATCAGGCCAGTGGGTACTTCTTCCATTGCCTCGAGAACAAAAGCCAAAAGTTTGTTAAAATACTTGGCACAAATTTTAACCAGATGCAAAGTCAAGGTATCTTTGAACGCCTTTGAAGTGGTGAAAGTAATATCGTGACATTACACAAGCTGCCTCCATAACCACAATGATGATGTTGATCTTAATCAAATTAGCTGACACTAAGTAAACACAGACAGAGGGCCATCATCGTTGGACACTTCTCTGTGGTTTGGCACTGGTCCGTGTGTCTCTTTTCTCTAAAGCATGTTTAATATAGAAGCACAGAGGCCAGGCTGAGCAGAAAAATTTACTGATGAAACAATTTGGCCTAAATGAGAACAAATGAGGTTTCAGATTGCCTCACTCACTGGCTCTCGGTGACTCCATTCACCTCATTTCCCCCTGTAGCTCCGCCTGTTCCTGTCCTCTTGTCCAGTGGAGTGAGGAGATTGTTGTGTGTACCAGTTCTCTGATTTGTACCCACGCAGGCTGCTCTCAGGTCTCAGAAGCATTAATAAAAAGCTTTGGATGGTTTAATTTGAGCAGTTAGGTCGTTTTGTGCAACTGCCTGCAGACAGACACAAATCTCTTTTTGTCATTCAATTGTTTGACTTGCACGCACATTGTCAACTTGAATTAAACATTCCTTTTTATCATGTGGTTTTAAATACAATTTAAAAAGAAAAATCTGTCAGTTATTCATTTATTCAGTTGTTAAGCAGAAAACATTACTTATATTTCTAAATGAATCTGGCTTGAGGAATAGAATTTAGTTTATTTAATTTAACAGTGGTGTATTCAATAACTCTGATTTATACTTCAACACAGTAGGGGGCCATAATGCTTCTAATATGATGAATGTCACCCCGCATAAAACCATAAAAACAACAAAGATCCGTTTAACTAGTATCTATGAACACTTGTGCTTAATTACTTCAAGTACATTTATGTGTAAATATGTAATGATGACCTATTGAACATGTCTGCCAAATTAAATATCCCACAGTCCTCTGCATAGCCGCTTCGAAACAGCAGTCAAAAGTTGGACCTCTATTTAAACAGGCCTTACCTTCAGCACTTACATGACCTGTTCACTTCACCAGTACTACTCTTCACTTCACTTTCGACAGCCCATGTTGTCTCTCAGTACATTTCAACATGCCTTCTCCTCATACTGACCCTCTCTGACCCCCCGTGCTCTCCGGGTTGTTCCCACATACCTGCCTCTACGCCGGAGCCAGAGTACAGCTTGTTGCCAGGATGCGGACTACAGAGCGTAGCCAAACCAAAATCACAAATCTTCACTGTTCTGGACTGTTCTGACCTATCTGATCTCCCACATGCTACAAGTAACACATGCTACTCTTCACTCTTTACACAACCAAGACTTTAAAACAAAACTTTCTCTTCAAAAAGTTTGGAGCTACGTTTTTTAAATAAGGGTGAAAAAATGAAAAAAAAAAAAAAAACGAATACAAAAAATTCTGTTCAAAATGCTCAAGTGAAATATTAGTTACTTTCCCTCAATGCAGATACAGTAGAATATTGTCCAAAAACGAATCGTGCTACTTTTTCCCCAACTATTGTCAACTTTGTATAACCTTTGAACGTCTGTAAGTCTGTCTCAGTATTGAATATGCTTTGGAATGAAGTTTGAAGGAGAAAGTCTGAGAAGTCAACAGCTCAGCAGGCGAAAATACACCTTACAAGGTTTAGACTCACTGCCTCAATATATTTCTGCTGTTTCGCTCTCGATTTGAACGCTGAACAATAATTAGTGAAGTATTGATTGTGATTAAGAAGTTAAAAGCTAGTGTGAAAATGTAAAAATAAAATTTGTTATTCAAACATTTTATAAAATTGATGTAGGATAAGTAAATGCATAAAACATATAATTACCATGAAGCAACCAAAAATTTAAAACAACAGAGGAGAATTTCAAAATATGTATAGTGGGTTTCGATCAACGCAATCCAAAGACTGGATACTAGACAAGTTTATATTAATGTATGAGACAATATAGCTACACAAATTGTAAGAAATGCCAGAACAATGAGGGAAAATTGTTGCCAAATGTGTGTGAGAGAGGGTTAAGGCAGAGGCAAAGTCACCTTGCAGCTCTCTCCAGTGCACTGAGCAACTGTCTGTCTTCCCTTATGAATTATGACAGTGACTGGTTTGGCCGGCACCACACACACACACACACGCATGCATGCAAGCACAAGCACACACACACACACCCCCACACACATACACACACACCCACACACTTTCTCTCTCTCTCCACCTCTCATGTCTCCCTGTGGCACACCCTCCTCAGAAAGCACTCATAAAATATGCAGCTGTTCCTCTGCTCTTTAGAGTGCTCCTCCACGTGCACTTGTGAGCGTGCACGTGTCTCTCATGTCTCTACAGCCGCGTCACCGTAATGCTACTTTTCTGTCATACTTTTCTCCATCTGTCTCCCCAGGTCACACCCTTCGTTTTCATCCTCGAGACTGTTTTTTTTTTTTTTTCCAGAAATGCAATTCATTTCAATTCAGACGGCCGCCGTGGCTGTGACATCTGACCTGCTTTTCATTGACTCGCGCTATCTTTCAAACTCAATTCATCCTCGCTCCCCCCAGTGTGAGACTATTTTGTGTCCCATCAGCAGAAAGGTACGATATTCAAGAGCCCACCTGCTGGACCCCTCCTGGAGCCCTCTACGAGAATTGATTCATAACATATAGCCAATTTCTTTTTGGTGTTTACAGGTGGAATTGAGCATCCATTTAAATTAAAAGATTGGATGAACACATATTGGCAATTTGTGGTGCTGTGTTATCTGATTGCTGATGGTACCGATTGTATTGAGCTAGCACACAACATACAAGTAAAAATCTATAATGGTAATGTCCAATTACTATAGCCACAAGTCGCGCTACCAGGAACAAGATAAGATGCTCTGCTTAAATCTGGATCTGTACTAACTTAATATATTTGGATATAAACAAAAATAATAATTATAAATCGCCCTTTTAATGCATTTGACTTGACTGGTGCCCCTTATCTACATGGGTTATAGGCACAAGATCAGTCAATGAATGCACAATGACCTACTTTTTTGCATATATAACTAAATAAGTGGTTTGAAACTCTGAAATTCAGTACAGTATTTTTATTGTAAACAGTTTCTAAATAACCTAACCTTACCTAACTTAAACCTAAAACTCAAGTAAGTGTGTATATACTGGATAATGTGATGCAAATTTGGTGAGAGAGAAAACTGAAAGTGATTATACCTATTTATACACCAAATGATGAAGCACTCATCCTCTATTTTTATTAATCTCCTCTGTGAAGGGGCGGAGGGCTGGATGGAAAAAAAATTGTCTTTGAGGCCATGAGTGAAAACTGCATCTAAATCACCTCTTTGAAAACGACCCTTTGAATAATTATCTATTAATCAGCTTCATATTCTCTAGTACTTGTGAAGTCATTAGTGGAGCACCTAACACACAAGGCCCTGACTGTGGGTGTGCTCAGACCTGTTCCAAACTAGTTATGATTTCATGATTGTGTTTGCCCGCATTTATTAGGCCACTTGTCCGTGTTTTGCGAGGGTGTCCTTTCCCCAGCTCATTTGGATGCGAGGCGGCGGGCCCATCGAGCCGGAGCTGTCCAGGCTAGCTTTGCAGTCATTAGCGCGCTCGTTAGTCCAGTTATGTTAAATCTAAATTACCATTCATCATCACATGGGGATCCATCATTTAGCGTGATGTGGCCTGGCAGACCGGCGCTGACTGGATTAACTCATTCGAAGACATGCAGAGAGGTAGCGGACGAATCCCAAATCGGCTGTTAGTGATTTGGTAAGTGTTTTAATATAGATTATGTGTTATTGATTGAGATGCTGGAGGGCATTAGCCGTGATTGGTGTGCCCTTGTGATTTGCCAGATTTGTTCCTGGTCACAAATGAGTGCCATAGAACAAAAGACAAGGGGGCAATATCTAACAGGAATTCAATCAGGGGACATTAGTGAGAAGAGCAGATTTTAGAAACTGTTATAATGTGAGGGCATGGTTCAGTAGATGTGAAAAGGAATTTAAAATGGCTTCAGTGGGTTTTTGTTTATGGTCATTTCTAGTCAAACCATTTTTTTAAGAATCCAAAGATGATTTATTTTAGGCTAGTCAGAGGGAGTTAACAGGAAAATCCTACTGTTAAAGGGAGACTGAATGATTTATTCCTTTCGATCTGACTTTTAGCTGACCTCACCCATTTGCCAAATGTCTCTAACCTCTCTTTCCCCATTTCACGCTATGAGTGTCCTCTCCAATAAAGCCTGTGGGCAAGAAAAAAAGAAGACATGATGTACAGATTTGTTGTGTATGGCTCCTAGCGACCAGTTAAGCATTTTAGGACGTGAAAGCTGGAGATGGAGCTGTCTGATTCTCTAACACTGTTTTTCTTTTGGGACTTGTAACCTTGAAAGCAGAATTACCATGTTCAAACGACTTAATCTAGATACTGTTAAGTAAGGTACTTTAAGGACATCACCCGATTTGATCTCCAGATTCTGAGCCAAGTGTAAGGCAGGAGTAACTGACCATAACTACATCTCATCACATGCGTAAAGTCAAACATGGAAATACAGCAGAGGATGATTGTGCGTTGCTCTCCATCACTGAGGCCTAAATGAGCCCTCACGAGTACACACACTGTCACCACACTGTGCAGGAGGAATGCCGTCCATCTGCCTGACGTGATTACACAGAGAAGAAATACTGAGGACCCAAACAAAAGGCATCGTCCACCAAATATAAAAACACTTTTAAAAAAATCAGTATTTACATTTCCACTGGCCCCATGTGAACAACACTTACTAAGTTTGAACACAAAAAGCAACATCAAATTTAAGTTGTATTTAAAATGGAAATGTCATTCTAAGCAGTTGTCGATCAGGTTACACCCAGTTCTATATAAATATCAAACCCACCATTAAAAAAGCAGGCGTATTCTGCAACAATCAAGGCATTTGTTCCACGTTGCAATGACACTACAGATGCCATGTGCAACTGAGAGTTCAAAGTTCATTGTTCTTTGCATTATTAGATTATTTCAACTTGCAAAAATTAAAATAAGCAATTTATCTTTTTGATTTGCTTCTCAATACTGGACAAACTAACTTCAGCTCTGTCAAAAAACAAACTTTGTATAAACCAAATCAGTGTCCTTTGTTTGATTTGAACATTTTAATTCCAGTTGTTGGTGACAAATTGCGCTTATAAGGCTTTGTGAAGTCTGGGCTTGTCGCTTAATTAGAACTAATCTTTTTGTTTAGTGTTACAATGAGCACTTGGAGGCTCACACTCACACTTCAATCGCTCCCTCCATTAGCAGAATTACTTGTTTAGGATTATTGTGCAGCCTTAATTGAGTCTGATAGGTGTTTAATGATGAAAATGATAAGGCCATCTCAACAGTCTGTTTGCATTTTACATGAGAAAGTATGCTTACGGCTGCATATCTGTGGTCAGGATTAAAAGTTGTTTTGAGTCTTGTGTGGTCACATTCTTGTCATTTCATTGAATTAAAAGTGTTATGGTTGATCACAGTGGTTAGATTAGTGATCAGTGTTTGGAAGCAAGTCTGCACATTTGAAAATGACTTACTCTGAGATACTTTCATGTGCTTTTATGAATTGGGTGAGTGCAAAAATGTATCAGGGATCTTAAACTGAGGAAGACCCAGGACACACTGGAGGTGCTATGTCTCTTGGATGGACTGGGAACGCCTTAGGGTCTCACCGGAGGAGCTGGAGGAAGTGCCTGGGGTGAGGGAATCCGGGCCTCAGATAAGCAGAAGGAAAATGATGGATGGAAGGTTATGAGGCGAAATGCCCTGGTAACTACGAATTTTAAGAGCATTTCTTGAACACGCATTAAGAAGTTGAATTGATTTGGGTCTAATTGCTTAGAAACAAATAAATTAGGGATCGACATTCTTGACAAAAATCTGTATCTCCATTTTTTGGGAATATCTTGATAAGCTAAATTGTGCTAAAATGCGTTTACTTATCAGAAGTATGCGAAAAGAAAGTAAAATTCCCCTCAAAACGACAGAAATATAAGTTTATATCCTCGTTTGGAAATTTACAACATTAGTGGGTTCCATTTCCAATCAGCTCTTTTTGCAGCATTCACTTTTTTGTTTTGTTTATTATCAACGATACACCTCATATTCAAAACGGTATTCATAATATTATCAATAATTACCCATCTCTAGAAAAAATATGATGAATTCTCTGATGAATTCTGACTCTAATTCACTCATGACTTACTTTACTTTCCACTGAGTTAAATTTTCCCAGCAAAACTATTACAACGATTAAAAAAAAAAGCAAATATAAAGTAGCCTACAAAGTCACTCGTGTGTATATTAATATGACTGAACAGACCACTACACAATGACTTTCTGAGGGTTCCTACCCCCATGTCTCTCTGTCTTACAGCTGAGGCGGTCTGGAAACAACTGAGCTTCAAATTGAGTCAGTCAGGGAGACATTTGTTCCATCAATAATTAATGCCTCCCTGCTCTCCCCACTCTGATCTGTTCAATCCATTTTCTATCACTGCACTTTTTCTACCATCACATCATAGTTTCTTTTATCCTTACACCTTTATCTTTACATGTCTTTCTTGTCATTTCAATGTTTTTTCACTGAACCCTGCCTTATGCTATGTATCGTTTGCTTCTCCTTGGCTCTAGCTACAGATAAATAAATAATATCGAGGAAATCTGCAGTTTTGTTTTTTTTAACAATCTGTCTTTCTCTCCCCATTTTGCCGACAAACCACCACCCACCACATCTGCCTCGTGTCGCTCCACTTTGAACGGATAGTAAGTGTGAGGCATTTCAGCTCTAAATAAATCATAGTAAGAGGTGGTGCACTTTTACAATGGCGTTATGCTACTTTCATCGTGGTACAGATGAAAAGGAGAGGGGAGAGAGAGAGGGACTATCAGGGGACGCACGGGAGGGGAGCAGTATCAAAGCGAACGAAGAGGACTTTTAAGTTGTTCATCTGGTATCTTTAAAGACTCCGAGCTTGAATTGGTGTGAGAATGAATGCGATGACTATGAAGGAAAAGACAAAAATGGTCCAGTGTTTCGCAGACTCGTGAATGGATGATTCTGGGATCATTGATTAACGTAGAGCCGGTTTAAACGGTGGTCATCTGGACATTGTTCTGCGATCAATTGAACCACTCCTGGAAAAATGCTGGATTACAAAGTCAGATTGATTAGAGTAATAATATAGAAATGACATCCTTTTTTCAAGACAAACAGTTAAAAAATAATACACAAAATATACTTAAAGGTAGACTGTGTAACTTTTTGCTTGTTTCCATAGAGATGCTATTGCTTTTCCTTAAATGTTCCACAGTATTTTAACCATTTGGAGGAAAGTAAGTGATGCCACCAGGCCAAATTACAGGTGAGATCTGTGGAGAAGCAAGACCACTTCCAGTAAGAATGCATGTTTTTCAGGGTATTTGCAAGAGTTTAACATGATTTCGCTAAAAAAAAACCATATAGCTCAGTCTTAATCTCTCTATAAAGGTAGAATTTAACCCAGATTTTTTCTTCTTAATTTTAGGCGCCGTTGACAGCTGTAAAATGACACAATGCTAAAGTAAGTCTATATGACAAGACAAACAATTAAATAGGAAATATTCTGTCACTTCTCGTTATGATAGAAACAAAATACAATTAATACAACTAACAAACACAAATCATTGTCACACCAATCATTTATGAAAACGAACTCTGTGGCCCGATATTCAGATGGTTCTTCCTCTCCTGTGCCGCTCCCACCAAACGCATTAACCAGCTCAGATAAAGCCTAGCCTAGCACCAAACAGTAGCTAATTAAAAATGACTAGATTCATTAATGTGGAGATTCATTAGTGGCACACACGGAGCGCCGCACTACTTTCAATTAGCATGATACACACACACACACACAAACACACTCACCAATTCCACAGGGGTGCAGAGGCTGTTGGGATGCCAAAGATGACACTCTACTGTCTGGACAATGGGACATGTTATAGGGAATACTGTGCATGAATAATTTAATACATCTTTTCATTTTGACAAAAACTATGATGAAATAGAATCAGACCACTTTATGATGACCTTCTAAAAGTCCTTGTCTCCCTTTTGTCTATTAAGCAGATGTTTAAAATAAATTTAAATAAAAAGTGAATTGAAACTAATATAAATGCAAGGATTAGATTGAAAATGAATCAACTAACCATGACAAACAAATTATTATTTCACCCATGATTTGTGCCAGACAACTTTACATTCAGAATTTTGAGTTCAAGTCAGTTTTGTGTTGCTTAATGCTTTTAGTACTTGTTTCTTTCTCCCAACCAATGTTTTCATATAAATAGTCTGGTGGAGTGCTTAAAACACAGAAACATTTCACTTTACCAAATGTTCTTCAGTGAAAGAGCCAAACTTTCAAGGTCACATTAAAGAAGCCAGTTCTCCCCTGTCCACATATGGCCACACTGCTACCTGCTGGTGCAGTCATGTGACCAGGACTCACTGTATTGTCCCGTTTGGTAACGCGGTCACGAAATCAACCCCCGAAATGAACAGATGGGGCTGCCTCCATCTTAATGTGTGTGTGTGTGTGTAAGATACTCCAAATGAAGATGAGCTGAGCGGCAGAATGGCCTCTCTCTCTCTCTCTCACACACACACTCACACACCTGGCTTTATTAAAACGTCATCTCCACTGGATATACTGTGTGCTGTCACTGTCTGCGTGAATGGGAATGGCTCCGTATTTACAGTGAATTGTAAATCGGGCCAAGCACTCAGCTGTCAGACTCTTATGAATTGCTAATATGTTGTATCTCGCACCGCTGATCCCCCGCTATCTGCCCCCTATCACTTCTATTGTGCACTGAGTGAAAGCAAGGCAAGGGAATAGAAAAGCCAAGTTTGCCAAAAGGAATTGGAAGGTGAAAAGAAAGAAAGGCTGATTGTAAATGGTCTTTTGAAGTTAAATGAATATAACTGCAGGCATACACAATAATGCCTCATACCATAGGATACCCTGAAACACGTATTGTGAGGTGATTGTGTGGCTGTTGTAGAATTAGATATTCTCTGTAATGTTCACAGCCCTGTGCTGATGCCTTTTCTCCAGGATTCTCTGCTCTTTAATCATTCATGTGGACACATTAAACAGGGCTCCACTGCACCAGCCATGTGCCAATGGGATTCCCATTAACATACTGTACACTGTGGAGATTCAACTCGTACTGTATTATGTCATCCATATTCATGTTTGTTGAAAATGTAGTTAAAACAAATCTTTGTTTACAACATTTGTAATGACCATAGTGTGGCTAAAATCATTTTAACTGTCATACCAGTTTTT
This sequence comes from Periophthalmus magnuspinnatus, assembly GCF_009829125.3. Taxonomy (NCBI): domain Eukaryota; kingdom Metazoa; phylum Chordata; class Actinopteri; order Gobiiformes; family Gobiidae; genus Periophthalmus; species Periophthalmus magnuspinnatus. The sequence continues at coordinate 30,983,145 of NC_047135.1, read as the reverse complement.
CTCACAAAGCAAACCATTAACAGTTTATTCTTCCTTTGCAACAGAGTAAAAACAAGTCTCCTCTTTGTAACTGAACAATAACCTATAAGCCTTCAGAGAGAGCCTGGGGCACTGTGCCAGTGGCAACATGGAACAATTTCTACTGTTACACAATATTGTAAAGCAGGATTAGACATTTTTATAGATTCTCTTCTGTCATCTTTAGTATATCATGATGAACATCGCTCACATTCCATCTCTTAGCAACATAGAGTGAAAAATGAGTGCAGCTTTTGCAGCCTGATAATAGATGCTCCGGAGTACTTTTGTCAGGTGCTGCAGAGTGCCAGTGTTTCTGTGCAACAGGAAGTGTCCCCCGCGGACACATTAATCCACATGTGCCAGACGCTGCGCCGGCAGCATACACAACAAGTGAGAGCAGCAGCAGCGGCTCCAATAGAACTGTGTGACAAACGAGAGGCTGGAGCTCAGACCTGTGTGCTCCTGTGTGCACATGTGGAGCTTCACACACACGCAGTGCTCAGCAGGGGGCTCACACGCCTACCACACTTTTCTGATTGTCTCTGAATCAGTACCTTTAATGCCAAGGACAACACATTCAGTGATTCGAAACGCTACTTCATACAACCACTATCATGATCTACAACACACTGTGAGACTATATGCATGAAAATGACATTATAAAATGAAAGCACTTAACTTTTTTGAATAGCATTTACAAAAAACATGAGCAACACAGGAGGAAGAAGTACGAATAAAACGTAGTAAAGAATAAAAAGTAAGGTCAGAGGAGAGAAGGAAAAGCCCAGGACAGTCCTGGATCGGAGACGCAACAAGAGACACATGAAACAGAGGAGGAGAGAGAGGAGCCTTCTTTACTTACAGAATCTCCAGATCGCGCAGCGCTCGGAAAGCTCCATCTTCAATGCAGCTGATGTGGTTGCTGTCCAGTTGCCTGCAGCGCACACACAGACACACAAACGAGAGAAGAGAGAGATAGTCAGGTCCGCGGAGGCGCTCAGGGGAGGGACTAACTGTAAGACTGCACTGTGAATGAGAGAGGCAGCCGGCTGAGCAGGTATGGGACTCCTCACTTCTACTCTCACACTGGGGGAACCTTTAGCTCCACAAGCTAAGTGGCTAAGGCTGATCTCACCTGAGTGGCTGCCCGAGGATAGGATGGGGGAGAGGGCAGTGTGGAGAGCTGAGCTCAAGTGCTCCTGCTTCAGCCTATCACCTCGCTCCCCTGCCGCATGCCCAGCCAGCACTGGCCAGCTCAGAGCGCACACAGCAGCAGCCCACCCCGCTTGTCTCTTCTGTAAATATTAATTGCATTTTCTCCTCCTCTCCTCCCCCTTCCTATGTCCTCTGGTTTTATTCTTTTTTCCCCCTCTCTCTGTAGTGAAAGAGGGAGTAATTTCATTACATTAGGCCAGCCAATCCATTAAGGGCCTTTTACCGGCTCTGTCACTGAAACAATTTCATTAAAAGGAAAGCCTCCGTAAATCAAGCCTCCAGTCACGACGCTCTTCCCGTCTCCTACCTTCCTCTCCTTCCTCTCCTTCCTCCTCTCCCTCGTTCCCTTGCTGGGCTCCCACATGCACCCGCACTCCTGTCACATCCATCCTGAGCTTTTACTTTAATTTGCTGGGCCGATCCCATCCCTCCATCGGCTGATGAACCCAACAACCCCAAACCTCAAGTCCTCCTGTGCCACTCTTCATCTCGTCCCAGTGGACAGATTGCACACAGAGCTCCACAAAGGGCACAAGTTAACCACGTTGAGATGCGGGAGTGGCATTTAGGCCGCTGCACACACAGAGACAGGTGCAGCGCACACACATCATAAAGGTCCTGTGTGTCCAGTTAGCGTCTCCTCACAGACAGTGGTGGACAAAAGCAGACCGCTCCAGAATAATCTGTGTCCTATTCCATCTCATCTGTCTCCCCACTGTCCTAATCCTTCCTTCCTTGCCTCCTTGTCTTTGGTTCCTCCTCTTTGTTTCAGACCCATTTTTCATGTTCCTAACATCTGCCCATTTATAATCCATTTCTCCCTTCACACTGTTGCTCTCTTGTCTCAGATTCACTTTCACTTTTGGACTCCCCTCACATCCAGGCACATATCAGCTTAGGTTTTTAATATATATGAAGTTTTGGTTTTATATAAAATTATAGGATAGGACTTTGTGACTGGATAAAAGGATACTCATTCATGTTGAGAACACAACATTTATAATTTTTGTATAGGAAAACATCTCTTGTGTACAGACATTTAAAAGAGAAACTGAGATAAGGAAATAGTTCATTTATGATTTCTCAAACAAGACTTTTGCATGCCAGCTCTACAAGATTTGTACATTCTTCAAGCATTCTTACCTGTTACTGACCAGCTGCATGTGCTTACAGATTGGCATGCTTTCATTCTGAGATAGTAAATAACAATTTCATTCCCGGAGGCCATCTCCACTTGGAAACATCATTATTTTTGGGCTTGTAAAGGCTGAGGAAGACTGATGAGATGTTTTGATCTTCTTTGATGCAATGCAATATATTTGAGTTAAGGGCAGTATAACTTGTTTACTAGCTGTCCATGTTGCACTTGATTAATTGAGCGTGACTTGTAAAGATGAACCAATGATCATTAAAGTCGTACTAAAGTGAACGGTAACGTCTGACGGAGCTGTTGTTCCAAGCATCTGTGAAATGATTCAAAATACAAGCCCAGGATCGTACCAACACGTGGTTATACAGGCCCCGTCTTTAGGTTATTATAAGGCATCCTTCTCTGTATCGTGTGCATAAGAATGTGTACAACCATAGTTAGAAGTATCACAGATTGAAGCGCAATTTGGAGTTGCTTACTTGTCTTAAACTTTTATGTGGAAAATTAGCTGATTGGAAGTGTTTTAAGCTCTTTTGTCCTGACTTTATGGAGTTTTGTCTGATAGTTTTCAAGGGTATGAGTTCCCCTGAGAAAACTCACATTTGTCATTTAGCTCAATTGGAAGTAAGTGGTGAATTGGTATTGGCGATCATGTTCTCCATCTTGAGGCTCCTCCACAGTAAATGAATGTATCAGGTGAGCTGTGATTGGCTCCTCTGACAGCTCTGTTCACCAACAAGCTGATTAGCAAAGACATGACTGGTATGGCTATAGACCGCACCGCTGTCCATGGTCTACGGTCCGAGTGTTGGTCCGGCAGATAAAAGAGGACTCCCAAATGAAATCTTCTTTATAATTAGTGAGTTAGTTTAATCCTGTCTATCATAGGGTCTGTTGGCAGAGTGAATCAATGCTTGTGTGCGCTGCCATCTGGAGCTGAGCGCACACACAATAGGACCGTGTGTGGCTGTGTACCAGTCCATTAGTGGGCATCCACCACTGACTGAGGAATTAATGAAGGGACAAGACGAACGCACTGGCTCTGTTTGTATCCACTATACTTCAATAAATGATTCTTTAACTGCTGGAAATGAGTTCAAACAGCTTAAATATTCAGATGTAGTAATCAAATTCGTTTGTCAGAGAGGCCTTGTGGTAAAAAGGCTGAATACATAATGAAGAATAAATGGAACTGGCATATTCTGCATTGTTACCGATTATGCAAAGACCATTTAAAACTCTATAAAATGCATGTTTGAGACCAAATTAGCCACTAATTAAAACAGATTTTTGAAAAGTGGTCTATGTGGAAATGAAATAATATTCTATTTTGCATCATTCATATTGTAAAACAAAAAATAAAGCATTTTCACTTAAAGGTCTTACATCAGGTAAATTAGGTATTGCATTTTTATTATGTCTACAAATATCTGGTATCAATATATACTGTGTGTACCAGTGAAACATGAATGTCTCACATATTCACTAAATACACAAGGACATAATAATTTAACCAGGATCTCTAAGCTTTCAAACGCATTCAGAATATTGGTTGACGGCAGTTTTAAGACACACTATCTATAAATCTAGGTAGTGTCTTTCAAAAACCTCACGTATTTCCATTTTTCCTCTTCTGTCTACTGAAGGAACACTTGGTGAAAATAAATGTCATTCAAGCTCACCTCATTTTCAGACATGTCAAATAAAACATGCATTTCTAGTTTTCCCTGTTGCCTCTCAGTGGGACGTAAACCTGCCTTCACCTGTCCGATGCTGGAGTTGTGCATAAAACCTGGTTGTGTGGACATTTGCAGCACAACGGTGTGGCTCAGACGACACAATGTTCTCACCTCTCTCTAAGGCGCGGCGGCCATAACTCAAACAAACGGTCCAGGCTGCACTGCATTGTGGGTAGGCGAGCGTGAAGCATGGGGGCGTTTTATGAGGAAGAGGAGACAATGAAGGTAAGGAGGGCGCTGAAGAGGTAAAAGCCATGGGGTGGATTCCATTTCATTCCCTGGAACTTGATACACACTTGTAATATTGGTACAAATCACACATATTGCATTTGCTCAACACACATTTTTATACAAACACCTAAAGCAACAATGGGGATGTTGAGCTTGGCTGGACACAGGAGGGGAAAAATGAACTTTTAGCACAATAAAATAAAGCAGGTGAGTGAGACAGACTGTGGACTAAGGGATAATATGACGACGCAAAATGAAAAAAGGTGAATTGATTTGAAGTAAGGTGTGGCAAATTTGACCCAATGTAGGGCATCTATAGTTCTCTGGTGACAAAATGCACATTAGAAGCAATTTATTAGATATTTTAAGATAGATTATAAGAAACAAAAAAGGGAAAAATATAAATTAAAGAAAAATAAGCGAGATAGATCGATATATTGGTTGGACGATTTTAGTGTACTGGCTATTGGCCTTAAATCTCCAGCTGATATTTGTTTTGGTCAATCTGCTACCTAAAAAATACACACAGCACTTTATATTTACACTTTAGTACAAAGAGAGCTGCACAAAACATGACTATAGCTCTCTAAGGTTTAGGTTTGTGATAAAAATGGGGTTGAGGGAGTTTGTAGTAAATTTAAATGACATAATTTGGGGAAAATGATCAAAATCAGCACTACATATCGCCCAAAAATATAGGCAATCGGTATCGGCATCAGCCATGAAAAACCCCCATATAGGTTAATTTCTGTCCCCTATCTCTACTATCTCTACACTAACTCTGCTATAATCCGTAGCCCTGTTTGACACCAATATAAAAAAAATGGCAAAACACAATTTCATGTTACAGGTTTCTTCATTACTATGTTTATAAAGTGACACTTTTGATAGCGGCGAGCGCGATGCAGAGGTGTGCTGTTGGAGGTACAGGTGCTATTAGCATAATGCCTGATTCTCAAGATGTGACATGACCAGACAAGACATGAACAGATTACATTATGTAGCAGCCAATGACACGAGATTGCCTTCAATGAGATAACATGCGATTTGACAAAGATACAAAGAACTATGAGGAGTTTGAACTGTGATCCGCGTATTGTCACAGTACATTCACCTCCGCCCTGTGTAATTGACAGACAGGGTGGTTTGGAGTAGCCGACAGGAGCAGAAGTCAGCAAAATGTATAGAGGGGGCTCTGGGGTACACACGAGCAGACACGCAGAGATGTATGGCAGAACTGTCGACTTAGGTTAGCATAGAGCTCCGGTAATTGTATGTGCCAGCTTCTTGGCAGATTGAGGAAAGCATTCAATCTGATAGCGATCCATGTGCAAGCAGGTGTGTGTATGTGCAGATGGGAACTGCATCCACAAGGCACTGAAGGTATTCTGAGGTATATGCTACAGGTCAATAGATTTAGATTTATACCTGGTCTTGGCGTCGTTTAGAACATTCACCAAAATTGTTCACCATAGTAAGTCTAGCTATTATTATATGGCACTTATGTAAAAAAGTAAAAATGGAAAAATAACCTTTACACGTATCATCTAAAAGTAATTAATGCATATATCCTGCAATCAAAATGACCAAATAATTATAAAGTATTAATTATTACTGTAGCAGCACTAGATTTTAGGGATGCACGTCTGATTTGACATGACAAATATTGCTCTCCTCTCCAAACCAAACTTCAACAATGTAAAAACAAAAAATGAAGACAGATTGTGCATATGATATACATTTTAGTTAACATTTTTATAACCATTAACTCTTACTTTGAAGACAGTTTTGTTTAGAGTTAGTAAAAAGCCACAGTAAAGATGAAAAACTATGATCAAATAACCTTTTGCTCTGATACTGGTTAGGGAGGAGTGGAGGTTTTGGGGCGTACCGGAGAGTTGAAGGGATTGGGGCAGGGTGAGGCAGGCACGGAGACATATGAGAAAATCAATGCTGTGTCCACTTGGGACAGAATGTCATGAAGGCTTTTTTCACCGGCTGCTATAATGGAGGGTGAGCCTTTTACTGCAGGAGTCACCTTGTCTAATGGAGGGAAGGATGGAGCGATGGAGGAGACTGGGGAGAAGGGGTAGAGAATCAGGAAATCCACGGGGCATGTAGGGAGCAGGACACGGGAAGTGCACTTTAGTGGTTAGTTAGAGAGAGCATACTACAAGTAGGAAAGAAGGAGATGGGACGAGATAAGATGAGTTTTATCTTTCTGGAAATAAAGTAATTCCTGGACAAAGTTAGCTAATAGTAGAATAATACGAGAATAGATATGATGTACGTGTAGAGAGGGGTCTTTTTACAGTAATCTCTCATCAAATGTTTGCACTACTTAAATTTTCGTTCCATGTACAGCTACGCCCGAGTCAGATATCTCATTTCAGTGGCGAATACTCCATTGCTGTGTATGACTCTACATTAGCCTGAATTATTGTTATTACATTAAACATTAAAACACAATGGTATTTGTGATTCTACTGCTATTTCTAAATTACAAAATCATTATATAAAGATCTAATGGAAAAGTTTTCAATTACTTTTTATGCTATTTTATTAGGATACGGGTTCCATCTCACAGAAAGTAATTGTAGAGCAGACTAAAAGCCATAAATAAAATACAGCAAGTGAATGCAATGTGCTATTTGAAATGGAGACATAACAAAAGAAGAGGAAAACTGCTGACTCCTGAGAAGGAAGAGGTGCTTTTAAACACTAATGGCCCTAAGAAGAATTGAATGATTTTATATGCTTGAGTCGCTCCTAATTTCTGCCCCTCCCCTGAGCCAAATGTAAGATGTCTCACTTTGTAGGTCAAAGCAATCTAGCAGAAAACATTTTAACTGAAGACACAGACTATTTGACTGTCAGCTTTGATTGATAAGACTTTGGCAGGCAGTGAGAGAGCATTAAAGAGAGGTGTTAAAAAGTGAAGGGCAGGAGAATTGCGCTAATAAACCTCAAGTTTGTAAACTTTTGTCAGTTTGCAGGTTAAAATGAACTGTTCATAACTTTGACACTTTTAACAAAAATGTAGCCTATAATAAAATGTGTGATTACTGAGTATTTACTGAGTATTTTCTGTTTGGAGATTTGTATGTATCGCTTCATTTCTGAGTCTTAAATGTTCTATCCAATGTGATTCACAAATGTGCCTTTTGGGATTTGGTAAACAATTGCACAACTGTGACAAATAGTGATACTAAACAAATAAATGAGCATTTAAAGTCTAAAGAATGTCTCTGTGTACCTCCCTTTTATCTGATAATAAGGTTTTTAGAAGCACTTAGGGAGCTCTAAGGGGCACTTAGTGGATATGTCTCAAATTGGAATCCATTTTAAACGATTTAAAAGTTTAGTTAAGTTTGGAAACAGAAGATGTAGTCTACCCTTGTGAAGGATCATGTAAGGTTTGACCATTCTATAAAATGTTACCAAAACATCACCATCTTTTTCCATGTAATCAAATGCACAGTATTCAGCAGGTGCGGATACAGCTCAGACTTTAAACACAGTTAGAGCGTGCTCCGGTTGTCATTGATGGACATGTGGTGAGACGGTGTCAGGTGGAGGTAAGGTGGTGCATATAGACTTTAGTTTGGCTTGTGTCCGCTGTGATGGGGCCGAGTCAGTTAGACACACACAGTCTGACCTGAGCTAAAGGTTTGGACCTGATCCAGCAGCACCTGCTCACGTCTTCTACACTCAGTATAACCCCGCTCAGCTCCATTTCACCTAAGAGTAATAATCTACTTTGCACTTCGGCGGCCATATTGAGAAAAGCACCCAGAAAAGACTACATGACTGATAATCTGCAGCAGCGCACTTACTTATTTACAGAAATTTGTGCAGCCTCCCTCAAAAACACGGTATTGCTGAATTTTGCTGTCTTTTGTGCGCTTGCATCGACTTGTTTGGCATAGTGCGTGTTGCTCATTCCCAGGAGTCTGCCAGGATTCCTCTCTGCAGCATCAGGGGGCATTGATTGTGTGTTATTGACGAGGGACATTGATCAGGCAGCCCATCGATCACATTATTGGTGATTAGGACGTCATGAATAAATGACAGGGAGCTATTGAGCGCTTGATTCCGGGACAAAACCTCTCCGGACAGAGAAAGAGGGACGAGGTATAAAGTGAGATGTTGGTGTTATAAGACAATATAAAGACCAATGTGTATTTAACATAATTTGGGTTACTATGTTTTTAATACAATCTAATGACATTCAATTTGTGATTACTGGATCAAATGTTAACTACAATAGACAACTACTGTAAGCTTTTATTGCAACCAATACATACATACTACTACTACAACTACTAACTATTGCTTGTACTACTTGTTGATTGTACTTTAGTATAACAACTTTAGTATAACGTATAAAGCCATATATAGTCAAATGAATTCCTTGTTTCAGGGTTTTATTTGGCACATTTTTTTTTTTAATATATTGACATTATAGAAGAACTGCCATGCCAAGTTGTTGATATAAAAAGTATTATGTGAGATACTGCTTTGACAAGGCAAGATGTCTAAGCAAGGAGTACAAAACAAAAATATTTCTGTGTTCATATTAAACATGGGCCTTGTATAAATAAACAGGCAAGAAAAAGCATGTTAATTTGGAATGTTTGGTTAGGTTAAACTCGTCATCACCAATGAGAAAGTGCTAGTTTTTGTATCACTGTCTCTATTGCGTATTGTGTGAACGGGGTAAAATAGAACAGGAAATGCACAAGATAAGCATGGATAAAGTGCAGGTATCGGTACTTACAGGTTCTTGACATTGGTGATCCCACGGAATGCCTTTCTGGGAACAGCCTGGATCTGGTTCTCACTCAGGTCTCTGCACAGACACATGGAGATATAGAGACGCACATTACTGATGGTATTCCAAAAAGCTGGAAGATGTAGGGAGTCAAACAGGGAGCGCCAAGAAAACATTTGATCTATGGCACACACACAAGCACACGGTAAACACACACAGACAATTACCCAACAAAGGCGGGGAATAAAAGGAGATGGAGAGAGGCAGAGGATGAAGTGACATTTATGATCAGGGAAACAATTTGGACTGAAGAGCTTCAAAGACACGAAGATCTGTCAGGAATATAGCTGGCACAAGCCCCTACACCCGCTGCACTGCATGTGTGTGTGTGTGTGTGTGTGTAGATATGATGAAGAGAAAGCCACTGGCACAGAAAGAAAGCCGGAGATAATGTTCAGATATACCATGTTCACTGAAGGTAACGGGGTTCATTCAGATTCAAGAACACGCTCAAACCAAGCTGCATTTTAAAAAAAACATTTTCAAGTGCGCGCTATAAAAATGCGAAAAAAAATGTCCTTTGTTGTATAAAAATATGTCACAATATGTTACACGCAGCAGAGAATTTTCCTTTCAGTCGATATCATTTATATTTATGTATAACAAATGCATGACAGAAATCTTTTTAAATGTAAGGATAAAAGCATTTGAAGATAAGGTGAGACACTGGATGTGAGTCTGTGTGCTTTGTTGTAAATCATCAATGCCAAAAAAAAAAAAAAAAAAACTCTCTTTGAGGAACTGACACTTGTGGTGAAGAAGAAGAAGAGGCTGGCGTGGCTGGTGGTCATGCTGCTGCAGAGGGAGGATGTGGTAGAGAAGGGTCGCGCATATATAATTCAAATAGAAAGAAAGTAGAAGACTGGATTGGAAGGTGGTGGGTTGAGAGGCGAAGGTAGCAGGGTGGAGCGGGGTGTGGTTGCTAAGAAGAGGCAGAATCAAACAACAACACGGCTAAATTTAAGTGTCACTGTGTAAATTTCTAGCCGGGCTGCACAATTCTATGGAAATAAAAAAATATATACTTTGGAACATTCTTCATGGTAATATTTTTTATGCAATCCTGCGGAATACAAAACAGGAAGGACACAAAAGCTGCTATTTGAGTCTACTTGTGGCTAAAGGTTACATGCTGGGGGTTTAAATAGAAAATACACTGAACGTCTGACACTGTGACAGTTTCTTCACCCTGAACACCGAACTCAACCCTCAACGGTTACAACCCTGATGTAGTTCTTTGTCACAATATCATCCCTGTTTGTTTCTCCGCAGTGGCAGTGCATGTATCAACCCCAGCCGCTCCCTATAGTATGAGCCAAAGCCTTTCTGACACTACACAAGCGCCCGGGCCTTAACTCTATTAGTATTGTTTGTGAGAGGCAGGGCTGGCAGGCACACAGGGTTCACCAAGCACAATGTAATTACGGAGAGAGGAGGACATGTATGAAATATCAGAGCAGCTAATCACGGCCCAGCGCTGCCAGTCAGGTTCAATGTGGACACACTTCCTACTGCAGAGTAAATGTATACAGCTAATCAACAGCAGCGCTAGCACATGTCCAAACACTAATTACAATACATTAAGGCTGTGGAGAGGGGAAACATACACCTAGTTTTTACCCATGCACTGTTTGAACTTCAGCAGAATGGAAGAAGGATTTATAGAAAAGAGTTTGCCTTTTTCATTTTGTCAAAGAAATGTGTTTTTGACTATAAGCCTCCGCACGGAAATAATGTTAAAGTCCCTCTATCTGTATACATGAATGTCTAAATGTCAGTCCCTGTCCAGATCCTCAAACAGGGGTGTGCGTCATATATCGGTGGTCCTTGAGAAAAATCACGTCATTTAAAATAGTTAATAATATTGCTATAAAATACAGTAAGCAATTATTGTCATGTATGCCTGGTTTGGTCCTGTTTTAGTCCTGTTTAAGTCCTGATCTAGTCCTGGTGTAATTTTTCTAGTTTAGCTCTTTTGTAAGGGGTACTGTTGTAAAAAATTACAATTGTAGATGAAAAGTAATCCATTTGGGAATCCCGGTGAGTTTTGAAATACAGAAAAAAAGACTTATTTTTTGTTACAGCAGATACAGTCAGGACAAGGCCCAGGCTGCCCCTGGCTACAGACTGGTAGCCTTTCGGCATCCCAAGTCTCCTACTCCGTTCCCCGTCCCCCTACTCTGTCCCCCAGAGCATCTGAGCTCGGAGTATTTATACCAGACAAAGCTACATACATTTCAAAGCAGTGACTTTTGTTTCACACCCAGGAGATAATGAACCTTTACACCTGAGAACAGCCAAGACAACAAAGGCTTTCCTGGAAGATGGAGACAGAGCCTTCACACATGTTAATGTCTAGTCTGGTCTGACAGACTGACACAGATCAGATGTTCTTAAAGATACAACATGGACATACTTAAATTTCTATCACAGTTACCTTGCTCCAAACCATTTAAGAAGTACTTTTCTAGACTCCCATTATAAAAGGTTTGGCTCAATCACTTCTAATAAAAAGTTAGAAACATAAATAAATAAATAAATAAATAAAAACAATCCTAATCATAATCCTATTTTATAATGGTATTTCCGTTTTCATGGTGAACTGTAATCTGGCTGTCATCAGTACTATTCTCCTCCAGTGAAGTGACATAAGAGCGTCTACTCTGTGATGTCATCTAATTCTTCCTCATTCCAACATGAGGAAGCGTTCCCTCAGCATTGTTCTACACTGTCATTATGCTGAATGTTAATTGGGGAGTCATGTTTGGAAAGCAAACAGCACACAGTCTCATTTTCTCAGACTAACAAGGTTTCATCATTTTGGTCGTGCCCCATTCAGAGCTGTGTTTTCTGGCTGCTTCCTTTTGTTTGATGAGAGATGAGAGCGCTTCCCCATCTCGTCTCTGCGGGCCCTGATGGGAAAACTATGTGCCTGGCATTGTATAGGCTTAAGGACAGAAAATAAGAACACACACTATGAGCTCTTGTGTGCTCTTTTGCCCAGTACTTGTGGTAACGCTGCAGAACAAAAGGCCAAACGTTTAACAGATGGCAAAGAATTATATTGATAGAATTCAATGTGTAAAAATAAAGAAAAACAAGCATTGATTTTTGTGCCCTGTATTCGCTTATTTTCACTAGATTTGTTGTCAAGGAGATTGCCATGACTGATGATCGTAAACACGTTTCCAAAATAATTGATTGCAAGATTCATCTGTTTTAGGGAACGTATTTACACTGAATTTAACGTCTATTGTCCTTGTTGTGAAATGTGGTAAATGTTGTTGAGTCCAAGACAATTTTTCCTTAGGGGCCAATAAAGTTTATTCCGTTCTAATCTATAACAGCCGATCTTACTGCAACTTCAAATATATCTGTTTTAATAAAAGCATCTATTTATTTTCAACACATATACTGCATGTTCTACCTAATTGGAGACACCTACAGGATATTCACACTAAATTATAAAAATAGGAAAGATAGAAGATCTAAACTGAATGCAAACATTTACAAACATGGACAATTCACAGTGACTTCCGCTAATGTTATGATTGACACAGAATATTGAACTGAACGATTACCAGCAGAAGATTGCCTGCCACCTCTTAAAGGACACTGGCTCATAAACCATAATAACAGGTGGACATGATATTCATTTGTTTAGTGAAATGGCTTGCACACCAATGCGCCCCATTCCTCCACATTTCAATGATTAGATTTAGCCTTTTGGGTTGCTCTCTATTGCCACAACATTTCAGGGAGTGGGCAATTAATCTCCCCAAAATTCTATTAAAACGACGGATGGCTGTTTGAATAATACATCAGCTCTATTAGGATGACAAATTCTGTAAATTATAGTGATTTTGCAAGCGGTGGCTGGGAATGAAAACGCTTCGGACAACAAAAGTGATAAGAACAACTGAGAAAGGCAACAAAAATATGAGGTTGAAGTAAAAACAGCAGCAGCAGATGAAAATGTTGTTCCATCGTGGCTTCTAAATTCTGTATAATTGATTAAATTTTGACAAAATCTCTTCCAGACGTTGCCATTTCGACACACACGGACCCCCCAATTCGGCTTTCAGTTTTCCCCAGCAAAGGCCTCTGTTCTCTGGGCACAATGTCTCTATGAGAGCCTAAGAGTCTGGAGGGATTGGCGGTGACAGTTAGCTTCACCTTTCGGGCATGTGTGTGTGTTTTTTGAGGTTATACCAGTTTAGTGTGGACGCTCGCAGCTATCACCTACTCCATATTGGGTTCCATTATTCATGTGAGGAGAATAATACCAGCAGCGGGGTCAGTCTGCACGGATATTAGTGTTAACCCTTTCACACAGGGCGTATTACACAATGAAGCATGCTTCTGAGGAGACGGGCTAACTTAGATGTACAACATGCAGAGGCCCCAAAGAGCTTGTGATCGAATGTCAAAAAAAAAAAAACGTCAGTTGTTAGCAAAATCCTCCATGTTTGACGTTCATGGAGATGCATTAGCCAATAAACCAGATAAGCTTCTTGGTAAAAATGTATAGGTAAATATGTATAGTTTAACTGTACCTCGTCCCTCCCATCTTTTGTCTGATGTCCTGTTGTATGTAAATAGTGAATGAATGAGCACTAAGTTTAGCATTTAGCATCATTAACTCTCCATTTGGTTTAACATTGGGGCTAACTGAAAACTCTCAGCTGTAACGACACAATCCTGATCTCTTACGTATCTGCCATATTCTTTTTCTGCGTCTATGTGTTGTACCGTAATAGTTTCACTTCGATCTATTAAGCCACGCTCACACTGTTAATCACGTTGGCATTTCAAACTTAAATTACACAAATGCCTGTAAATTTCTTGCCCTTTCTTCTGTCCTTTTGTCCTATTTTATCAACCTTTCCTCTACTGTACTTTGACCCTTGTCCATTTCTCACGAGGGCTGTAACTGCATTTAATATTGTTCTATAAAGAGAGTAATAAATATCGACTCCTGGCAGGCTCATATCACTCGTGTTTTAAAGGCTACACTCAACTGTGAGATAAGAATAGAGTCAAGTAAGTGATGCCACACTGCACTACGCTTCATATACTAGGATCTGTGTTGTCTGTATCAAGAACACGTTTTAAAACAGAAGACGATATAAAAAAACATACAACTGAATGAAAGATTGCAGCATGTTCCATCCCTCTTCTTGCTGTGTCTGTTATTTTGTGTTTTCTCGTTTGATTCTGTGCCCTTGCTCCGTCTCGTAACCCCTCCTCACCAGTGTGTGTCCTCCGTGCCCCCCGCCCTCGCCCCTCCCTCTGCTCCCCTCGCATGATTTAATTAAGAGGGTGCTTTATGAATAAAAATCTTGCCCCTCAGTATTGATCACAGCCAACGGGACGCGGGCTGTCAGACTCGAGCCAGCCTGGGACGGGACAAGCTAAGATTTTCTATAAGCTTGTCTAACTGTGGTTTTGAAGCAGTGGGGTGACATTGGGGAAAGTAGACACAGTGAAATGATCTGCGGGTTCACTGGGGTGTGGGGGGATATTGTACTGCAGTCAGATTTGGTTATAGTTTTTGTGTCTGGTCCAAGGTAAATGAAAAGTTATTACGTCATTGCAACAAAAGAGAACTGTATTAATGTATTCATTTCTCATGTCTATTAAAATTGACGTGAATCATAAACTTAAAGTGTTATTTAGTTCTTAAAGTTATCCAAAAACAATGGCATTTTAAGGTTAGTAACTAAAACTAAGCTGTTTTTAAAGCATACGTTCGGACAGCATGGTTCTGCGGTACACCTGGTACGACACACACACCACAGACGGTCCCATGGCACCGCACATTCACCCTCTCATCCTGTCCACCAACTCTGTTTCAATGAAATTAAAGCCTATTAAAACACATGTCAAGCCCAGGGATGTCAAGAAACATTATTGGGTTCATAAATGATTGGGATTATAGTATATGGTAATGATAAAAATAATAATATAGTAGTATAGTATTTATTTTTGTGTAATCCAGGTATGAGCCATAGTATAGAAAAATTCAAATCTGTTAACTGGATTACTTTGTTTTAGAAGAAATTCATTTTAATTAAAAGTAAAAAAACAAACAAACAAAAAACCTTTATAAAGCTGACCACAAAATAGAAACATGGTGATGTATCAGACAGTGAAAATGAAAGCTAATTAAGATGGTTTGGTCATGGGATGTATAATTATTAATAACTGTAAAATTATAAACCTTCCTCTCACAATAATCACTAACATTTGATATCGCGACATCTGGAATTGGTACAAGGCATGTTGCAATGCGTGGGTGCTGGAAGATGTTGCCATTCAGAAGCTGCCGAATCAAAACCAAACTTAGCTCCCTCAAGTGCTCTCTCGGGTCCTCACACATCCTGTTTACATACACACACACTTGTATTCCTCCTCTGACATCCTCTGCATCAGCATTATAAATGGACATTGTCTGCACTTTTTCTCTCTGGGCTTCTGCTGTGCTCTTCCCCCTTTCTCCCCATCCTTCTGCGCACGCCTGTAAGTATCTATTATGTTTTGTCGATACTGTAATTAAATTGGACAGCTTAATGCAATTCTCTGTGATCCATAGGCCTTTATGGATATAAAAGCTTTTCTGGCTCCCCGCCCGAAAGACGTCCAGCAAATTTAGATGAGTTACTATCACAGACAGAAAAAAAAAATCAGTCAGTGAGGTTAGAGCAGGCATGGTCATTTGTTATTGGCTAATTTAGTTTAATGTCCCCGACGCCATTTTGTTTCTCTTATTTGAATGGTCTGTAGAGATGGGGTCTAAGCGGTATCACGACTACAGTTCTTGTTAGTTCTTCCTTTTGCTTCCAGTATCGCCGGCTCTTAGGGACATTTATGGAGCTAATAAAACTCCAGCAGCAGAGGATCAAGAGGAGGCATTATAGCGGACACACAGAGAAAAGATAGATGGAGGCGGAGGAAGCAGGATTAACCAGTGCACAACAAAAGACACATCTAGGCTTTAGTGGGATAGATGGAGGGGCCAGAGAGTTGATAAAATGGGCTGACAGCTAAAGTAGTTTAGTGGAGCGTTTAGGGACCTTGAGTTAGCACAATCTTGTTTGCTCATGTCACATGACAACAGACTGAATCTATCATAGAAGAACTGTTAGGAGAGGATTCCAACATCTTATAGGCCTTTTACTATTTCGGTTTTAGCCATTTTCTCAGTATTCTGTGAAAAGCACAAAAAATAAGCAGTAACAGCAGCTCAGATGGTTTAAGTGTTTGTCCATTGATCCAAAGGTTGGCGGTTTGAATTCTCTTGACGTAAATATCATTGGTACAGCGGTCAGATCCAGTGACTCACAAGTTGGCGGGTGTGATTGCTGCTCCCACAGATGAATGTGTGTGTGAATGGGTTAGTGGTTCCTTGATGTAAAGTGCTTTGAGTGCCTTGAAAGTGGAAATGGGCTCTATTTAAAAAAAAACAAAAAAGTGTGTGTGTAAACATTTTTAAATACTACGCTCAAAGCAACACACATGCAGAGACACAAAATGCTCACTAAACAATAATAGATAAGGAAAGCAGGATTCAAATCTTGGTTTGAACTGTCTCGGGTGTTTTATTGAGAATGCTCATAACTTTGGAAGCTTGTGAGGGTCTACTGAGGACATAAAGTAAAATGATAAATGTGCAAGAAGGAAAGCAGTGTTAACTACCTGGCAGACACATCCAATCACTTTATAGCAAGTGAAACTGCGTAGGGGCAAGCTTTAAAAGTGTCCTCCTCTTTCCTATCATTGAACTACTGCATTGATAAATTCTTATCAAGCTAATTTAGTAGTCACCTTGTTCTTTAGGACCTTTGTAAATATTACTAGATTTATTATTCACGGGCCAAAATCTGTCATAAAGGGCACCTGACATAAATTACTGACAGCTTCTGCTTTTTTACTGAAAGTCTCTTCATAGTTTTGCATAAACAAGTCGATTTACTTCAACTATGACAAGCACATGACCTCAGAACAATAAAGCAATCCTGAATGTGGACGAGCTCTTTAGACAAAAATGGATTTGAAGCATTTAGTGCTACAGAGGATTTAGACTCTGTTTAAGAATGCTTAAGCTCCTTGACTAAAAGGATCTGTTCTTCAGAACCCCATAAACTGGTGCACTGCTACGAGATCAGCCTTAAGTGCTGTTATCCAGATTTTGTATGAAAACAAAAGACACTTTGGGAGGTTATTTCTGAACAGTCCATTACTTTAACTGAGAATAAAAGATTATAGGTTTAATTGCGCACACTAAATGGCAGGGCAACTTTTAAAAGAACGCAAGGTGCTTCATAACAGCTGGATGTGGGAGAGAAAAAAAGAGGATAAACCTGGCAACCCACATCTGAATGGAACACATGTACCTACAGCTACAGCACAGACCCACAGTTCAGAGAAATGGACTTGTGAGTGGTAAGCTAAGAGAGCATTTTCACAAATTTCTTTCAAAATAATGCAATACAAACATCAAAGTAATACACTTTTCAGAGATGCAATGCTTTCCTCCCACATTCATAGCCACCGGAGCAAATCATCTACATTTAGTGCTCAAGATGATCATATTTGCATCTGCATTAGGCAAACTTTACTGGTTTGTGAAAATGGTGTTTGGATCATTGACTATGATCCATGAAAAGACAAGTAAAGAGAGACTGCCGTAGTTGGATTCAAGCCAAATACGTAAAAGTTTCTTGGGAGAAAACAAGTGCAGGGGGTGCGCTATAGAGAAGGTGCAAAGATGCTGACTGTGCAGTTTTGTTTTATTATCATCTGTGGAGCACATCGGCACCCATAAATAACACGCCACAAATTAGCAGATTGGATAGAAGCAGCGACTAGTTGATATATGCGAGCGTGCCAACTCTACCCCGTTGTGTGTCTCAGGTAAATCTGTTGGACTTCGGCGCTGGTCTTGCTGTGGGTCAGAGTTGCTATAGTTACCGAGTGGCCATTTTGCCGCGGGGCCAATTAACTTCGGAGCTGTGGAAACGCAGCAGAATATCATAGGTGTCTCCACTGGCCCATGTGGCTAAAAAAGAAAGAAAGATGATGTGCATAGTTGTGAGCACAGACAGGAACAAACAAAGAAAACATGTACAGGGAGTCTGCAGTCTGGAAAGCCACAGCAAGGGATCTTTGTAGTGTTGGTTAATAACAAGGTGGCCTATGTGCAAGTGAAGGTAGCAAACACCTGAGGGATTATGCCTGACCAATGACGTAATAGTCTCCCTAGTACAAAAAGGACAGACAACACTATATTTTCACAATGAGGGTTTCAGTAGGAGTTCCCTCACCCCATATAACGAAACAATGCAGGAAATGTGATATAAAAATTACCTGACACAAAACGCCCAATGATCGTGGGTATGTTCTGTAAATGTGAAGAATGATAATCACTTTACAATGCAGCTCATGACTGTTGGTGTTGGGATGCTATTGCGAATGAGACGAATATGTGTGCAAATAGTTTCAGAGCAAAAGTAAAAGACATAATAAGAAACACAAGAATTACAGAGAAAACCACATGCCCTTCTCGCAACAGTAACTAATACGGGTCAAAAGAATATTGTGGTGTTCTGATGTAAGGAATATGCCAAATTTCTTCTGGTTGTTTATTTTCTGAACACAAGGGCTACTGTAGGTCGTAACCCACAACAAAACAAGAGCAAAACAGC
Source organism: Periophthalmus magnuspinnatus (assembly GCF_009829125.3). Classification (NCBI taxonomy): domain Eukaryota; kingdom Metazoa; phylum Chordata; class Actinopteri; order Gobiiformes; family Gobiidae; genus Periophthalmus; species Periophthalmus magnuspinnatus. Next base: position 30,964,248 of record NC_047135.1, on the reverse strand, counting down.
AGACTCAGCTCACTACAGCCAGGCTCCAAAACAGAACAGAAACTCATGAGCAGAACCTTCACATCAACTTGTCGGCATCGCAACCAAATGTCACAAATGCAGTTACATAACAACAACACATCAACAGTAACAAAAACAACAAGAAGTATTAACTCCGACCTAAACACAGAATATCATATAAACAGGATCTTATAGTAGAGTAGTAAATGCTATTTTATATGTGTTCTTGCTGGTGATGGAACTTTCGGCTCTTTTATGGGATCTGAGTCTTTTGGATCCGTTCATTTCAAAGAGCCGTTCAAAAGACTCGCTCCTTTACCATTTATTTGTAGGACAGAAGCCAACATGAGAACACATTTTAACAACAAACTAATCAAAGACAGAAATGACCAAGACTAAGATCTGTTTAAAGTGGTTCAAACTGACAGTGTGTTGAACATCTGGAATTAAGAATAATCAAAATAAAATGTTGCACTACAATAATAATAAATAAAAACTGTGATTATGTTTTTCTGTGCATAAAGCTCTCACTCGTGTCGTCTGCTCTGCTTCTGTGTTGATTCTTGTATTGATTCAATGTTAATCACGATAAAAAGCATAAACATTTTAAAGAAAAACGTTGGTTCTTTTAAAAAACGAGATCCGGTTCCACGCGTTCACATTAAGGAACTGTTCAAAAGAGCTGACGCGTTCGTGAACGTCACGTCACTAGTTCTTGCTCCTTGTAACAGATTCTACACAGAAGCTGGCTTGTTTTTTAATCAAAGTATTATTTTTAGCATTAAATACATTTTAAAGGAGATTTTATTTCTTCAGAATTCCACTCTGCTCTTTTCAGCCTTGAAAACGTTGCCATGAGCAGCGTGGGTCTTTTACATGTGTCCAAAAGTAGTTGGTAAACTAAAGTGATTGTGAAGGCTAACAGAGCTGACTGTCATCTTGCCTCTCTATAGCGCTGGGCTAATTCCTCTGACACGCTGTGTTCTACAATAGCTACTGGCTCCTGCCTCTTAGCCGTGGGCACTGTCTCCTCCACTCAGTGCATGTGTGTGGAAGGGAAAGAGATAGCCAGGCTGCTGCAGACCACAGAAATATAAAAGGCATTTGTGTGCATGGTTGCTATGTCGTCTCCAGGCCCTAATCTGTTTAGCGCAGCCGTGATCTGGTTAGTAGCAGTGAGTGGCTAATGTCATGGCTAACGGGCGAGCAGACGGTGTGTTTGTAAACGTGTGCCTGCATTTGAATGTTAGCATAAAGTCGTTAGCAGTGCAAAGGTCCTCCTCCCAAATCACTTATGTTATTGGATAAGTGGAATTGCACCTGCAGCTATGGGGCAGTTTTGGTTGCTTTCTATTCAGAGTGTGTAGAAGTAGGGTGTGTCTGAGCAGCAGTGTGCCCATTAAGGAGGAGAGATTAGAGTGAGTGGATCCAGATTCAGGGCTATTGTGGATCTCCTGCAGGCTTTTGGCTGGGCTCCGAGGGGAACGGGGCAGACAGGTGCAGGAAATGGATTTGTGGCTAATTTGTGTGGTCAAATGTGGGTTAAAAAGCAAATAGGGCTTAACATCAAGACACGGCAGGGGGTAACAAAAAGACCTCCTCTGACATTTGGGATTAGAGGTAATGAAGATGTAGTAAGTCTACTGCATTCTGATTGTTCAAAATGTTAATTGTATGTTTGTGGAAGAGCGACATATTTCAAGGTCAATGTCTAAATGGTGACCTTTATAAAAATAACTACTCTGTTTAGATTCTATTTTGTTTATTTCATATTTCTATTCAATTTAAAAGTATTTGAAATGTTACTTATATTATACGAAATTTGAACTTTGTAACAAAACTGAAATTTCCACATGTATTATGTAAATTAAATCAATCAAGATAATATTTGGCCTTTTGAGTAACACCACATAAAAAATAAGCCTAAAACACGATTAATCTTTGTTTAAACTAGGTCTAACACAGATCTAACATAAAAATACAATATTGCGATATTAGTTCAAAATAAGGATCTACCCAAATTAGCAAAAATGTGCATTAAATTGACAAAACAAAACTCCATATAGACCCTGAAGGAGCTTGAGTTCTATGAGTCAAACACATACCACCACTGCTATATACGACAATGTGCAGTCCTATTATACCATTATTCCATATGTTTTTTGAACCCACGCACTGCCTTGAATTGTGCAGTGTATTTCATGTGCTCTGGCGGGTCTTGCATGCAGATGAACGTTGTAAATGTGCTCGGAGCTGTCCTGGCGTGATTAAAATGGACATGGTGATCAGCAGTTTAGTCACATGGACCAAAGTACATCTAACTCACCGGCTGCCATAGTAAAGGATGAGACGCTGACGCTACAGGAACGATGAGCCCTCACCGCTCACATGCATCAGGATATACAGGCAATTTTCACTAGAGGTTTTTTTTTTTTATCCCTTGCCCGTTTCAAGATCATTGTCGTCTGTACAATTGCTGGTCACATTGTTAGGTACAACTCAGACAACCTGTGTGAATGTTAGAATGGTAACGTCACTTTGGATGAGGCGTTTTGACTGAGTTGATCCTGTGGTTTTCACCCACAACAAGAAATGGCACTAAAATGAAAAAAAAAGAGGTAACAGTGACTAATGAGAAAACACACACACATGTTTTTTTTTTCCTGTTTTACAAAGGTATGCAATAGGGGAGATACAAAAATGTTAAATAAGAATGTAAGACCTCATTAGATCATGTTAGAGGGCATAGCAAAATATAGTTGAAATCTATATCAATTGGACAAAAGTTTATTTTACTAAGGGACATATCAAAGGACATCTAAAGAAGCCATGTCATTATAAAGGGTATTACATTTAAACCTAAGGTATTTCGGCCTGGCAGTGTACACTTTGCACAGCCCATAACCCATAATTCCAGTGTCTCTTTGACTTACACAGGATTCAGTACCGTCTTTCATATAAATTTGATCGGAGTGCCTCTTGAGTCCCCATCATTCCTGCAGAATTCTCCTCCAAAATATGCCTTGTCTAACAGTGTGTAGCCTGCTTTAAACATTGTGATATGAAAATCATTCACGCCCGGGGGAATATATGAGAGACGTATAAAGAATGGATGTGGACGGAGCGGAATTGAACCAAATTTACCCCTCCCATCTAATCACAGCACATCGCAAATCACAGGCCGCCACTAATTCAGAGGTGTCCAGACATATGGCATATGGTTAGTGTGTGTGTGTGAGGGAGTGTGTGCATGCAGAACGCTGTGAGAGGGAAGAAGTGAAAGATGATTTAGGAGTAATGAGAGCCGGTAAAATCATAGTGCCCAGTGGCATTATGGGACTAAATCTAATCTGCTAATGGAGAGGGGGCGTGGTGGGAGGAAGGGAGTGGGAGGGAGGAGGGGAGAGAGGAAGAGGGCATTGGAGGTAGAGGACACAGAAGGAAGCGGAAGGCAAGTAAATGGGAAGATGCTCAAGATCGGAAATTAAGATTTAAAATAAAGATGAACGTCTACTCTAAGGTCTTGTGTGTGTGTATTCAGTATAATAATGCAATCAAACGGTGTCATTGGCATTGTTCAGTCAATGCTCAAGTATGTAATTGTTTCTATCAAATACTATAGAACCCACATCATCGTTTAATGTGAGAAATATAGTCTCTTTATAGTTTAAAAATGTAATTACACAAAGGCAATTGATAAGATATGTTAATTAGATTTGTTCTGTTGTACTCTGTGGTTATAAAAGTTTTTAATCACATTGCATTTTTCGTGCGTTCCAACATTTCCAAACCAACCACTTTCACCAGATATCACACCTCTAGATTTATTTCTGTGGGGCGATGTTAAAGATATCGTGTATGGAACAAAGATACAGGACATTACTGAACTAAAGCAAAAGATACAGATGCGACTGGAAGAATTGATGAGGCTCTGCTACAGCGAACATGGCAAGAAATCCAGTCCCGTCTTGATGTGCTTTGTGCGACTAATGGTGCCCAGATAGAGGTGTATTAAATGAAGTAAACGACTTTGTAAACCACTGAGTACAATAAAACAAGTCTGATTAAGATATCTTATTAATTGCCTTTGTAATATTTGTTTTTTGTTGTAAAAAAACCCTTTATGGACAGGGGATGCAGTTGAACATGTATAAAATATGGACAATAAAGCAACTATAGCCAAGATCATGTCTTTTACCCAATCAGAGTAACAACTTATGGGTAGGAAAAATGAACCACCATGTTTCTTCAAAGAATCAGCATCACCAACTTTTTTCACCTGCACCACATCTAAACAAGGCAACAATAAACGATTAAATCCAAGAAAGTGTCTGCTAAACAAATGCAAAACAGAAGAAGACGGCCCACATAAGGCGGAGGGGAAAGTGGTCAAGGACATGTTGTGGATGGGAGGTGAGTTTAGAGAAACAACCTGGGGTGGAGGCACGGAGAGGGCAGCACCCAGGAGAGCACAATCAGCACATATTGCTATCACATGCTCAGCTCTCTCATTCACACACATGCTGTATACACATGACGTATGTCCGCCACACACACACACACACACACACACAGGCACAGCATGTTTGGGCACACACACATACATACACGCCAGCAGAAGGCAGCCATTGAGGGGTAATTGGGCCAGACTGTTAATGTTTTCCAGAATAAAACTACATCAGTCTTTACAAGGCCAGGCTAATTTCACAACTTTATATCTTTACCTCAGCAACATGGGTGACGACCACATTAGATGCTCCCCAACAAGATGCAGTCAAGAAATTCATTTTGTTTACACATTTCACAGCAACATATTGAATCTGCGCTTTTACTCAATGGTTTTCAAATATGTATAACTATTTTTACATAATGGTTTTACAGTTGATGATTTAAACGTGAACGAAACAAGCATCCAAGACGGGTTCACCGCTTTCTCCCGAGAAATCCAAGAACCTATTGTTTAGTTTTGAGGTTGGTCTTTGTGATTTTATTGTCTAAATGTAATATTGTCTTAATTTAGTCCAGGCACTGGTGAAATTGTCCAATCACAACACTGCGTTCACCTTGTTCAGACTGGGTGGCCTTACCATGCATGAAGAAACACGGTACCCTGTCAGATCGTATGAAATGGTCCTGTATCATATTATATTATTCTTAATCATTTTTTATGACTCACATACCTCTGATCGTTACAGTTTACATGGTTCAAAAAATCAACCTTGGGTCACGGTGGTATCAATTCTATTCCAAAAAGTGCACCAAAAAACGCAACAATCCACTATGAGTTACACAAACAGAGCAAAGCCACATGGCAACTGCATTATCTTGATGGTAAACAGGACCCCAGCAAATTACCGTATCTAAGCAACATCATCAACACAACACCCAGCCAAGGGCCCAAAACATACAGCGCTCGCTAACTGCTATTGGCACATTACCGAAACATGTAGGAGGAATACGTATACACCACTGACTTATGCCCAAAAGGTTTCAAGCCACATCCGTTCCAGTGTACTTCAAGCCTCTCCATGAATCATACAAAATAGTTGAAGTAGCGTTATTTTGGCCTAGATCTGAAACAGCAGCAGCAAAGATTGACAACAAAAACACAATGTTACACCATGGCTTACACAATTACGGCAAATTATAGTGAGGGTCTGGCTCATGTGTGCTGTGAAGTAATGTACAGTTAAAATAAGTGAAATCATAAGTATGTTTAGTCATTCAGAGCAAAAGGCACGGAGAGGTAATCAAGGAGCCATTATAGTTCTCGACGCTGCGGCTGAGGGAACGCAGATGGGGAGGGAGAAGACAGGAGGTCAGTGACAAATATAAGCTGTGTGTTTGGTAAACTAGACCAAGCGTAATTGAAAAATGGCAAAGCTCCACCCAACAGGTATGAGGTTTAGCCTTTTACAGCTTTCAAGGCCAGGCTGACAGTAGATGGCGCTGTTCTGTTAGCCGACTAAGATAAAAGCAGCGAAAGTTAATCTCAAACACAAGTACTGCTTAGGCCTGTCATGATGATTACTGTGTTGACTTATCGTTCAATATATGAAAGCTGGAACAATATTTATTTGGGTCCAATAGTTCATGTGCACATTTTCTTTGCAATAGTGAAGAGATTTTTGTTATTTTAGCTATAATACGATAAGATCTGGCTGGTAGAAGGCTGAATAAGTAACTTCTATGGAAAAATATTGCTTCATTCTGTTATTTATTTGTGGGAGCCCATGCCTTTTAATGATACAGTCCATAAAAATGGTTTACTGGGATTATCCTGCTTATGCTGTTTTTAGTTATTGTGTCAGTGGCAAAAAATAGTTTCAGTATTATCATTTATCGTTATATTTCTCTGTAGCGAAATACTGTGCTTCAAAATTTGTTATTGTGACAGGCCTAGCGCCGCTGGTGTAAAATAGACTATGATTTATAAAAGAAACACATACAAATGCAACAGAATGGTAATTAAGTTCCTATAACAGACTACTACTACCTCTACTCCTACTCCTACTACTACTATTACTACTACTACTACTACTACTTCTAACCTAACCCACTTCAAACTTCCAAATATGCAAAAAGCTACACTGCCCTAGATTTTAACCTTATGTTGCTAAATTTCACCATCAGTGCACAGGAGAGGAGAGTGTGGGCTGGGCAGGGCTAATACTACTAACAATATCTGCAGTCTGTTCCTATCCTGATTGAGCACTCACTAAAGGTCAACAATTTATTTAGTCCACAAAACTCTTTTTTCTCCATTTGCATTGTACATTCTATTGTAGATATCTCATGCTCTGTGGTGAATTCAGACAGATTAAGGTGTAATTTCCCAGTTCTCCACTAAATGTCCTCCAAATTTGTCACCGCTGGACATGAATCAAAGTGGCACTTGGGTCGTTAGGCAGACTGATGAGAGTCAGAGCTGGCAACATCACCGCTACCATGCACCCAAAAAGCCCAAAAATGCTCAGACATCGCTCGCATTTCCCACCCAGCGCACCTGTTGTGTGTGTCTTTTCGTTCTACTTCCTCCACATCGTATGTAGCCTCTGTATCTGTGCTTTTTTATCCCTCCAATGAGAAGAAAGACAGATATTCGTAGATCTGTTAACCATTATGCTATGCTCGCTATATGACGTGCGGGGGCTAATAGGCTCCCAGCAGGCGATGCATGTGTGCGTAGCTCAGAGTGTGAAGGAGAGTGTAAAAAGCAGCATACACCTTTAATGTACAATGTTGTAAAGAGGTAATATGATTTAGCATTGGCTGTGGATACACTGTTTGTCCACACTAGTCCTCAAGAGGTTCTGACTGCGTGTTTGTCATTTCCGCCATGTAGAGATTAGGGCCAGAAGAAGAGCAGTATTATCAGAAAGCTGGAAATGAGATCTCGGTGGGGGACCTCCTCTCCTCTGTCTGCTCCTTTCATCTTGTCCTGTCCTCCCTCGTCTCCTCTGCCCTTTTCACCTCATCCTCTTCTCAACCCTGGTTTAATCTCTCCTTTTACCACACAATGCTTCCTTGAGACTACACTGTATGGAAGTCATATTTTTAGTCACCTGTCCATTGTTTTAAACAGTGAGTTAAGGGCCAAGCCACAGAGCACAATTTCTCATTTGACAACGCTTGGTCTCATTACACATTCTCTCATTAATCTGTCTTGTCTAGAATGTCTAATTGCAACCGATAAGTGATGTATGGACAAGCAAGTTGTATCTGACGGTGATGGGTGCTCTTTAAAGTTTTTAAAATTAAACTGAAGTTAATTTATTGACGGGATGTAATGGTGCATTCACAAATGTGTTATGAATACACTTTAGATATTGTTATATTATACACGCTGTAGACATGGGGCACTGTGAAGTATATGACTTTTAGCTTGAACTGAGTCTGGAAGCCAATTTCACACCAACTTTCAATTAATTAAAAATCTGTGGCTGTTTTTCACTTATTTTGTAAACCTATTGCAATATATTATATGTATTGTATAAAGACAATGGGAAGTTAGCATGATCCCAGTACCACAATATATAATAATGTCTGTTCCCTCATCAAAATATCTACACACACAATGCAAATCAAATCATTTTCTATGGCTAACGCATTTATTGATGTTACCTTCTAGCATGCAGGCATTGATATATTCATATAAAGAGCTCAATAGCAAAAACAGTTATCTCTGTTTTGAAAAATTGCCAAGGAGTGTTTTTCCTTTTGTTACCATCTTCTACAGATATTAGCAATGACAATAATGTATAGTGGATTTTATCAAGAAGGGATGGAATTATATTTAGCAGTAAAATACATTTGGCTTTTGAAAATATTGCTATACTAAGAGTAAAAACCGAGCAAGTCTCTGAACTCTTCATATACTGATGTGGCTTTTTCTGGATGCAACTGTCTCCACATAACTTGGAGCAGGTGAAGAATTTGCTTGTAACATCTTGTAATTTTATTTCACAAACAAAAACAAAACAAATCAGATCAACCCAATTTAAGAAGTAGGTACCGATCTTTCAGTGTATACATGCGCTCATAAGCAAGTTGTCTATTGGGTATTTCCAGGAAGCGGTAGCCAGACTAAGTTTATTATCGCTTTTCCTCAATCAAATCAGTGAAAGCGAACCGTGCCGAACAGGACACCGTTTCCTGTCAGCTCGCACATAAACACGATCTGTTATCTGGAGCCCGACATCTCCCGAGTGTGACTGTTGTGCCAAAGAGAGGAAATCCCTTTGCACCCTGCACCTCCAACCCCTCCCCCCTTCCCCCCAGTCTCAGCCAGTCTATGTGTCCGTGTGGGACTGTGTACGTATGTTTGTTTGTCCAGCTCGCCGATACCATCTGTCCTCTTGCCCAAACACAGGAGAAGGAAATAAACGGTCACTCACACTGACAGCTACACCGCGGCTCCCGGATGCAGCTAACACTATGCAACTAACGCTATGCAACACAATGGTTAAGCGTATTCCATCTGAGGGGTTTTATGAAAAAAGACGTGTTTATATGACACAAACATGCCAAAAATGTATGATGTCTTAACAAAACGCATTCATAGCAGGGAATTGGAGCATTTTAATTAACGTATTGGACCTGGTTTAGTGATAAGTTGAAATTGGTGTGTGGTACAATTAAGCCTTCACGGTTTACTCAGGTAATTGGAAAATATTTCTATTTGAATTTGGAGAGCTGATTTATTTGGTAATCATAGCTCTTGGTAACAAAGTGAGATTGATCAAATTCAAGCGATAATAATGGTAAAAGCATAACTAAGCCTGTGTAGCGTAAAAATAGTTTGCAACCCGGTACAACATTCCACGTTCTGTTGGATGTAAACTAATCTAAACTGAAGTGCACTGCCAATTGATTTGAAATGCCTTTGTAACACCATTATTTTATTTATTCTTCAAATTTTTTACCTTCCATCAAAAGTAATGTGATGCAGAGATATTACTGCTAAATACCAGAGCCAATTATCGTGTCCAGCGCCGTCTGACCAAAGTTCAACAACATAATTATGATGATTGTTTCCTTTTAAATGGTGTCTTGGCTGCTCTCGTGTCTGTTTGCTAACACTGGGATACTGTACATCTGTGAAAATATTAAGACTTTTTTTTTTTCCGCTCAGTACGAATTTATGCTAAAACTAAATGTTCCAAGTCTGTGAAATTACATATTATTTTGCCAACTGTAACAGCCTCCTCCACAGCGAAAAGCCATAGAAGTCAATGGGAGAAATTCAGTTAGCGGAGGTGGCTCGTGTTGTTTGACCTGCTAGAAAAACTGCAGTACCAGAGTGGACGACGCACACAGTCGCTTCCATATATCAGGCTGTGTAAATGTTAATTGGAGCTAAATGGCAAGTTGGAATAGGTTAAGTGAATGCTGGATTTGTGTACATTATGTGGGCGGTTCAATAAGGCCTCCCTCTGAACCCATAACTCCCCAAATATCATCTGTGTCAAACGGCTAACTGCAGGGTTGTTTACCTGGAGACAGATGAAGCCATTTGGGAGAAACCACATGTAATCTCATTCAGTAAAGGATAGGTTGTTTACCGAGACGGGAAAACTACACAGTATTTTTATTATAGAATTTTTTTTTTAGATTGCCCTAAAATATCAACAACTAATTCTGATACTGCCACAAACAGTGTATCTTAAAAAAGACACAGAATTAATTAAAAAAAACTGTGTGTTAATATATAACTGGTATCCTTATTAATCCATCTATGTAACTATTTCACGACTACAATTTAATCACATGCAACTGATGGGTGATGTTGAGAAATGGATAATATTGCAATTGTTTTAGAAAAAAAATATAAGGGTGGAAAAAGGATGCTTAAAGAGTAAGTAAATTTTCAAATCCGGGGATTAAACAAGTGACAGTTCTGACATTTTGTGTGTAATTTTACTGCAGAACAATAATAATAATCATGAAAAAAGCCATATTATATACTCATGTTTGTCTACCACAGATTCCCTGACAAAATTCATATAGTGCTGCGCGAAACCTAAATGCTAATCACTATCAGGGGAAACCAGTCCGAAATATGGCACCATTTCAGCAAGTGGAAAATTAATTTCCCTGCACTAAAGATATACAGTGGTGTTTTTGTAAGAGCGTGGCCCTCAGTGGATCCTCTGGGGCCAATTAAACACTCAGAGTCACTTACAGAGAAGCGGGGTGAGGGGTGTGGAGGGAGGTGGCTGGGGTACGTGAAACAGCCAGGCTTCATACAGACACAGGCTGAGAGGGCTACTATGACAAAGTACTACAACCTACTACAAGTCCCATTGCGCCCTGTGACACCAGCCAGCGACCGGAGCAGTAATCCAGCTAGACTTTAAACACAAACAGTCCGAACGACATGAGGGTCAGACCACCAGCCGAATACAAGCATGACCCCGGTAGCCATGACGACACGAGGTACGCTTGATTTATATGTCGGGAGCAAAATCAAACAAACGCACGCAGAGAAGAAGCCAAAGGGAGCCCCTCGGTGGAGGAGAGAAGCCAAGGAGCAGAGCGGGGAGGTAAAGACAATAAGACGGTATAGCAGAGATAAAGAAGCCTATATGTGCGGGATAATGAGGACGCGAGGATGAAAAGGAACTAGGAGGTAATAGTGTGTGTTTATGGAAAATGAATGAACGACCTCCGCGCGTCCCGTATGGCTGACACACACTTGCCCTGCGTCGGCTGAGTGTATGATTAAGTGCAGGGCTATATGATCCATTTACATCATAACCAGCTGCATTGTCCTGGGATATCAGTAGAGGTCACCCCTTCGCTCCGCTTCGCTAAACCTGGGTGTCCTGTTTTAAATATACGTACTGTACAGAGTATGAAAAAAACACACACAGAAGTACACAACAAAAAAAGCAGGATATATTGTGTTATACCAGCGTAAAATCTGTAAGCAGAACAATATGGGTGAATGTCTCTACCACATGGCTACAGTACTTTGACCTACAGGGGAGAGAAAAACAATAGCTTAATGCTCATGTGAAAACTCCAAAGACAGCATAATTGCATTAACAAGGATTGACCTACCAGCAGTGCTCTAAGAGGGGCTTTAATAATATAAGGCTTTAATAAAGTCATCACATATTAATTCATCACCTTTTCACGTCTCTGGAGGCCTTTTTCATTTTTCTGCAACACGCGTGAATCAAACCTTCCTGAAGCTTTAACTATCCCCCTCGGAACAGTAAACATGTCCACTTGAGAGCTCGCTAGTGAGGGCAAGCCACTACTTCATCCCGGCAAAATCACTTCGTATTAATCCAACCGCTATCCAATGTTCTATGTGTCTATTTGCAAATTTGTTTTTCCAGGTGGCTCAAATTGCAGGACTAGTAGTAATTAAATGTACCTTATTTCAGATCCAAACAGAGCACTTGTGTTTCCTTAAAACGTTTACTCACATAATTTTATTCCAGGCACCACTACTTTGCCCTTTTAACTTCTAACAGTTGGACGCAAATGCTCCTCTGGCACTTCTCAATATACAACATTGATTTAGTTTTCAAATTTGGCCCTCCTTCCTCTTACTGAACTTTTTATAGTGTTTGATATAATTAGACTTCCCTTTGGTTGTGGTTCAATTTTGAAGTTATTGGTGAAAACCCCCTTCCACGCCAGCACTCTTGGCTACTTTCACTACAACAACCCAAGTTTAGAGAAAAGTGGAAAAATATCACCGGCCGTATAAATTCTCCTATATTGAATTTTGTAAACGTTCATTACACTTAGGCCATAATTTTACAAGTTCAGAGCTTGCCAAACTATGAGCCAGTAATAGCAATCAAAGCAGGATCGCGGTTGGAGTGATCTTGTAAATCCACAAAATGGACAGATTTTGTCATCTTATACGTGTGGACATGCAGGGATAAATGACTACTCGTACAAAGTGTGAGTTTAGGACAACGTTACAGAAACAAACTCTATCGAAAGAAACATCGCTCTTTAACTCCAGCCAACACTCATCGCTGCTCTGTGATCCAAGATTTGCACACATGTGAACTGTAGCCCTGGACATAAGACCCCATAAGAATCAGCGTCTTTCATGAAGGTCATTAAGCCTCCAAACAATCATAACGTCTTTTAAAATAAACGGGTAATTTCCAATCCATTGTCGATATAGGTCTAATGTACACTAGCATTCCACATTGCTGCGGTATGTTAGTGATTAGGGAAGGTAAAATAAGGTAAGGTTGAGTTTGCTGTCCCTGGTTATAGACTAGGAACCTCATTCTGAGTGCCCGAGTTGTGGAAATTGAAGAAACATACCTAGACACGATGAGAAGATGTCAAGTCCACACAAAAGGGTAAAGTTGAAATATATTTTAATGTGTCAGTGAGAAGTTTGTCCTCTGCATCTGACCCATCCTTCAACCCTCAGTGCCCCAGTGCAGCGTGATCTTGAGCTATAGGCTTGGTCAGGACTGCAGAAGGATTTTTCCTACTGTGCATGTGTTTTGTAAATGAAAGAAACCGGCACGTCCAGAGGAAATCATGCAAACTCCACACTGAAATGCCTTAGATGGGCCACTGACTTTTCTAGTTCAGTAAGGTGCTCCAAGCTTTACACCTAAAATGTAGTGTTCTAGCTGGAAAAGTGCCAAAAACTGGGCACTGAATCCATAACCTTTCAGGAGAAGTAATTGATAAAAACTAAGGCCTCTTGTGGGGAAAACAATTGTACAAGTTAGATGATTAACAACAGCTTACAGAATAGTTTCTTTAGAAGCCGTACTGCAAATGAACAAAGAACTAAAACAAAAAGGAAACCAGGGCTCAGAGTGGCCTGGAGAGTGGGTCAGAACCTCACATCAGGCTGAAAATGTCTCCTACTGTTCCCCTTTAACCACAACAAAGCCCTCAAGCTTCACTAAACTCATCACACAGACACAGAACAGACAAGAGAAAGCCCCCAGTTTCACAAGTGTCAGTGATTTCTGCACGTCCTTGCTTTTACTCCCGTTTATAGCACTCAAGAAAAATACGATGTTCTGCCCTGGAGCCATCTCAACATCAAGTCATGCATGTTTATTGAACTTTGCCAATAAAGTAATCTAGCCTTTAAAAATATTATCTTTGTTGCAGTAGTTGATCCCACTCGGGCAGATTGAAGGGTGAGACTCTAAAGCTTGCTCGCTGTCACTCAACCTCAAAGTCATTTTTTTAGCTAAAAAAGCCCAAAACCATGAAATCTCCGCCTTCTTGATCCAATCTTTCCTTTAGGACCCTGAAAATATCCTACACCTCTTAGCTTTCCAGAAATCTGGTTTGAGTTTGGGGCAACACACAATCTGACAGCAGGCGTGACTATGAGGCAGCTGACGCTTATAAATAAATAACATGAAAGTATGCAACAAATCCACAATCTCTCCACAGCTTTATGATTTTTTAATGTGGCTGTGTTTCCTGCCTTTTTTATGACTCCAGTGATGTGTTTTCTCTATTGCGTTCCATTGTATGGTATTATATGCTTTAAGAAACAAGACCTCATGCATTGGTTTTTCCTTTAACTATATTTATTTTCACATGGAAATGACTGGTAATTTGGATGACGAGCTTTTAATAAGGGAGTGATTGAGGGAATTCAAGCGTTTTTCCATGTCAGATACGAACATGGAACTGATAAATAAACCCTTCTGTAAAGTGTTGGCTATAGTCTGAGATGAGCACAGATCACAGAAGTCATCTCTGTCCAATGCAATGGATAAAAGGCTTTTTGAGAGGTGATATAAAGGCTCCACAGCGGGACGTCCCACCGTAGATTACCCCATGCTGCCCCAGTCTGACACCTTTATGGGCCACATATGGTTAGACAGGAATACCAAAGCAGGGCCCTGCAGGTTCTGCACTGAACTACATTCTAGTGTATCTTTAGAATTACTATATACCACCGTTTTATGGTGCTCAAGTTGCCACACACATCAGTACACTGTTTACTTTATTTCCTGCACTAATTCTCCTTTTCAATATCTCATTTAACTCAGCTCAATGTACTGTTTAAACTTACCCAGTGGTGGACATACACCACTTGCATTCAACTGATCTGAAAAATATACATTTATATTACATACATTACTTAAACAAGTTTGAGAATCTGACTTTAATTTGACTTATCAAATATATTGGGTATTATTATAGATTCATTTGTAACAAGACTATTGGCTATCCAGGTTGTATATATTACAGGGTGACAAGTTAATCCCCGCACCTTTGAAATGCACCATTCTATGTGCTCTACGGCTCCCTGTCAATGACACCTGTGCTCACAGCTCTAGAAACTCTGGTCTCGATAGTCAGACCAACACAAAGCCATGTACAGTGAAGCCAAAGCCCAGTAGTTTGGCATGTCCTCATCTGGAAGTCATAAGTCCATGTATGTATCTATGTGTGAAAATGGTGCTTGGTGACGGAGCGAGTGTGTCTTATTGTTTCTGTATGACAGGACCAGGCTACAACTCTTTCATCTCCACGTGAGCGGCTAACAACTTGGGCAGGGAGATGACATGCTTGGCGCTTTCTTCAGCTAACATTAGTCTTCTCTGGTACACCCATCCATCTTACCATCTTTTCATGTTGCCCTCTCTACTTCCACTTCCAACCTCCCTGTCTCACTTTCTCTTCCTCTCTTGCCACATCTCTTCATCACCAGTTTCCCCTTTGATCTGAGTTGTTAAACTACAAGCGAGCAGTAGAAAAGTTGGTGTGTGAGAATGTGGTTCCCCCCTAGTTTGCTTCTGCGGTCTCCAAAATCGCAGCCAGCCAATGGGTCCAAGATGTCCGCTCTCGATCAAGAACATCTCTCAATGCGCTGCTGAAATTCTTTAGACAGACGCGGCTGATCTCACCCAGACCACCGTGTGTGTGAGTTTATCTATTCACGCAGATAAAGAGGACATGTGGCGGAGTGCGGATCCCCCAGGAAGGCATGCAACGAAGCAATAGTGTTGTTGTGTTTGTGGTCCGGTTTTGATAATGGTATTGAATGGTGGTCAGTGCCAGTAGTTCTGTTGACTCAAGTATGAACATTTGACAATCATTCAAAAGAAGAGGTAGGGGTGGAGAGGTGGATGATTTTGTGTCACAGCAGGGAGGTTGTGGGTGCAATTCTCATGATAAAAGTGAAGTCTGCATGTCCTCCATTATGTCAAGCTTCTCTATAGGAACTCAAATAAATACTGTTTTATGTGCATGTGAAATTGTGCCTATAAACTGGTTTGTGTGAGAGAAAGTTAGATTGAATTGTTTACATCTGTGTCAGCATTCCAACAACAAAATGTCTTGTGTGTAACCCATCTAAGGCCCATACTTGCCTGAATAATCTCTACATATCTGACCCCAAAGTTGAATTAAATGTCAATGCATTATTTCAAAGAAGACCAGGAAATACTGTTGTATTAAAAGATGTGAGACAGCTGACCTTAAAAATGACTCACAGTTAAGACGAAAATCTATGAAAATGTTTTGATTGTACAGAGAGCTCAAAGCAAACTCTCTCAGTATTGTCTATAATGGGCCTTAACAGTTAGATGAAATTACTGGTCCAGCAAACCAAATCTCCTCCTCATATGTTCTGTGTTGGATGAGTGGTAACATATGTTCCATACATAAAGTGTTCTGTACAAAGATTGTTTTTATTGGCTGCAGAGAAAGTTGGTAATACAGAGCCCTAGGTGTTCCATATTTTTCACATACACACCCAGATACAAGTCAGGTTTTGCTCTTTGTCGTGTTACAAGTTGGCCATTTGACCTCCTGGGCAGCAGCTGTTGGTTTTTCAAACAGCTGTGCTAAATTCTACATTTGTAGAGCAGTACAGTACGCATCCAAACCAATAATAGCACAGTTAAATATAATAAATATATATGTAAAGTGTTCAACAGAGTTTTTAAAATCACAATGCATTACCTCATTGATGCACACATCATCTTCTCCCTATCAGTCCAATTAGTTGAGGCATATGCACAAACACATCCACATGAAAGAGACCTTTATTTGAACATAGTATGTTGTAATGACCACATAACTTTGTTATATCCAGTATGAATGTGGTATGACGGTGACAGTTTGTCAAACAAAGATCTAAGCACTGTGATTGGGCCGAGACAGTCACTCATCTCATTTCCAGATGTGGCTGTATTTTTGTCAGAAAAGGGGATTTTGATTCTTATCATTTCATAAAACACAATTTAGAAAACATGTAAAATGGGAGAAGCCTCCAACTTGCATCAAAAGCATCCATATGGTACAGTTTCCAGATCTGCTTGTTGTTTTTGTTCCAAACTATGTTCATTTGCAGGGCTTCTGTTTACTGTCTTCATTATACCTCAATGTAATTTTGATTGGATGGCACATAAAACACACTTGCATGCACAAACATTTACTCTGTTGATAAAATGGCACAATATCTTGTAGCAAGTCTTTCCAGTTGGCCAAAATGTCTTTTTAATGTCTGAATGCTAAACACACAAGCGTGACATGCTGCCGACGCCATGCTGAGACAACACATTCCACCTTTAATAACTTTCATGTTTAAATGGGAAAGGTGTTGTGCTGCTGATATGCACGTTATCACAACCAGGCCATGGCAAACTCACAACCGCACACTGAAATATGGCTTCTACATTTCAAGGTGTGATATTGGTACAAAACCAGATCAAGGTTTGCCCTGAAGCATACTGTCGCAAAACGTTACATTATGTCTGTATCTGTAATGTAAAAAGGATGTGTAATCTCCACTAAAGCATGAAACCTTTACTACTGCTTGTTGTTAGAACCTGGCAGCTGTCAGAACATATGAGGAGATATTATCATGATTTGTCTGAAAATATAGCACGACCTGAAAAAACTGGAATATCACAATTTGCTTTCTTCTTATTCTGACTATTGTTAGTATCTTTTGGCACCTCGCATCTCGCAATGGCACTGAAATGAATGAAAACAGTTTGCATCCCATAACCCTAAAATTCACCAGAGCTCCATTCTAAGACGTCTTGCATGTGTAGGAGAACAAACAGAGAGTGAGCAGGAGCTGATGTTTGTGATGAGTGCTAGTTGGACGCCATCTTAACTTCCCGGAGCTCAGGGCCTGTCTGTTTTCTGTCCAGTCCTGCGCGGCTGCTATGGAAACATATTTGAGGAAGAAATCTATGACACACATATGGTCATCTCATCTCTTTAAGCCACGGCCCCATAGACTCAAGTGTCTATCAGTCAGCAGGTGTCCCCTCCACGCTATCGGACCAGGCTTTACCGGCCCCCCACTGTCCTCTTTCGGAGATACATCCATCTTCTTCAGCTGTCACTTTGCTGTCAAAGGGCTTTAAAAGCATTTAGAGTAGCCACACTCTTTAAGCATATGCACAGTCTAAATAATGCACAAGTATTTTGCCTCAATTTTTGGTTTCTCAACACTGTTAATGTTCAATCTTGACCATAGATGCAGTGTTTTGTCAAAATGCTGGATGTAGATGGAAGCAATTACCATGTGTGGATATTATGGTCAAGTCAATGGTGTAAATATAATGAAATTACTGGAAATTTGAGGGAACCCAAAGCAAAACCTCACCATAGTAAGATTATAAGTTTCTGTTTAAAGGCGCAGTATTTCAATTTGTAGCTATGACTGGTTATGCATAAAATCAATTCCACGTATCTGGTATCAACTCAGTGTTTGTAAATGTAATATGATTGTGTCTCAGTAAATTGTGAATGATGGAGAGTGGATACTATTACATTTCATTCAGTCAAACACTGTGGGAAAATGCTTTGTTTTATTGAATGGGTTTAATCTTTCCACCAGTGGAATAGCTTCACGATCCCACTATACTTACACATACGCCACTATAAAACAACATACTTGCGCTAAAGGCCATAAAAGTAGATGGGGGCACACAGAACAATGCACATATGCTATAGCTCAGCACTTGTGTGGAGTGACTGAAGTCGTGCCATTTCAGGCATACTGCTCACAACGCCGATAATGACTGCATGGTACACAAGCATCAAATGGGAAGCAAAAAGTAACCAGGCAGCCATTCTCCATCGCCATTCCTGTTTCCAAATGGGCTCGCTTTGTCTCGTTTTCCTTACCAGGTGTTGAAAAGGAACATAAAACATCTCTGTTCCTCCATGCCACTGCTTTTAAGTGGAGACGCCGTGTGCGCTGGTGTTTATGACCCAAAGATCGCGCGTGTTTTGATCTTTCTGTGTGATTTGCCGCTTTCCTGACCACCTACATTACAACTTACGGCTTACAGTACATGAATTGGAGAACCCCTGCCAGGCCAAATAATGGTTGCCCCAGTTTTTGGCAAATTGTGCCAGTCTTTTCCTGCAACACACTGACCACAATACTGGGGTTAGTCAAACAGTGTGACATCCTACACCCTGGGCCTTCCATTAACAAAGACTGCATTTCAAACAAATCCTAGTTGTGGTTCTGCTATGATACATGGGCCATTATTATTCTCCTGCTGATATGATAATACTCATGCACTGTTCATATTTTTCTATAATTACTATACATACAGTCAAAGGATTATTATTTTATTATCATTTACATATGAATACTTTAGTACTACAAGGAATACATTATTTTCTGTAACATGTTGTGACATAAGAAGAGGTCACAGAGACAGAAGGAGAAAGAAAAACAGAAACAGGAATGTGGTTTTCTGTCTGTGTGTTCCTATATTACACGAAATTGAGCTTTAAGCCATGTTACCTCCTCAAAAACATACCTGGAGTTGTGTTTTACTTCATTTACACATGTTTGAATAACCTTTTTATTATTGGTCTGTCTACATCTCCAAAGCTCAAAATGCTCTGTTCCAACTTGTGATGTCATGAAGTGGTAGTTTTCAAGTTGACAGCTATGCCTTACTTTTTGTTTAGTACAGATTGGATATTCCATGGCAGTGACGATGAGTTTCAAAACACAGTGGAGCACATTCTGTATTACCACAAGACATCGTGAGGTGGAAGTTTTGTTAAATACAAGAACTCAGCCGAAACACGCAGGATTTGTGTATGAATGAAACAAAACACAACTACAGCTACGTTTTTGATGATGTAACAATAGAAAATAGCGTAATACGGGCCCTTTAAACATATTGATAACATAACGACGGGCCACGTTTGGCGAGGCAACAACAGAGAGAAGACAAGAACTCCTTAGTCAATTCAATCATGTTCAATTTGTGGAGTAATTAAAGCAAAATGAATTAAATTTAAAATGATAAAAGGACTTCAGTATCAATCACTACAGATCCCTTTTAAGCCACTCCATCTTTATTTTATGGCCAAACATATTTTCAGCGTCAGGCTTGCCGGCTGTTTGGGTGAGAAGAGAAGAAATTTATTAGTGAAACATGCAATTAAGCACGGATTACATTTCATCTCTTAGCAAAGAATTATATTGCACTTTCCAGAATTGGATGCAACAACTCTTTGCGGCCATATTTCTGTCATTATGCTGACTTAGTTGAAACTTTTAATGCTTTTGACCTTGCCTCATGATCCGCAAAAGCTTTCTTGAACAGGCCCTGTCAGCCCGACCCAGTTAAGACGTCATTAATCACGCTTTTATATGCCACTTCTTGCTTTAATATTTCCGTCCAAAAATAATGAATCGGCAGCCCAGGCACACAAATTTCGCCTGCCTCCAAAGCAGCTGGTTGGAAGCCGTTTCAGCTCTCAAAGAAGTAGTGTGGGTAGTCGTGCACACTCCCTCACAACAGTCTAATTTACTAGTGTCATATCCACGCTGGACCGTCCAGTGTACAGCACTTCTGCAATGGTCCCCCGAGTGATCCATCAATGTGTGTGCGCCTCCATGTGTGCGTATATGTGTGTGTGTGACAGTGTTAAATTACTGCTATGGCACATTGAGCCCTGGCCATTACTCTAGCAGGTGACACCCATTAAAAGAGGTGGTGACACTGACATAGAGAGCGGGAGGGAAAACTGGGAGGCAGAAATATGGGGAGATGGGGCTGGCAAATACGCCGAAGGAAAGGGGTTTAAGAGGAAAACTGCAGGCAGTGTTAAAATTGATCAAAAGTACAGAGATCAGGGGGTGAGTTGTAAGGAAAGCCTTGCACTACAACTATTCAGCCCTTGTTTCAACATGTGTTACTTAACTGCTCATAAGGACTGGATCTGAAATTGATGAGTGATTGAATTAATCTGTCTGAATCTCCACAGCAAAAAAAAAAAAAAAAATTCTTTCCTTTTTTTCATAGATGTTGCAATTCTTAAAAGCACCAGTGATATTTATTTTTTTATTTTTTATATTAGTTATCGAGTTTACTGCAACTGCATTTTCATGATTGGACTTTACTGCATATCTTTACATTTTACAAGAGCGGTATGAATAATGCAAATCTTATCGTAAAGATATAAGGCGACTGGTTGAGGAGGCAGGATGTAAAAACACGAGCAAACCACCCACTGCTCTGGAGATGGAGCCAAAGATGGTAACATACACACATGCTCCAGCCAAGTCTGGGACCTGGCTGACCTCCAGAACATCTTATCATCCTCGCCATCTGAAACTAAAACACTCCACCACAACACACACACACACTCGCTGCAGCTAAATGTGGCTAAAGCTAGAGAAGAGTGAGAATACAGAGCATTTAAACAGTGGCATATGCTCGTACAGTTAGCGGACAGAAGGGATGGATTCACTTGGCCTCTTCAGCTGCAGCACGCGTGACCTTCGCCACAGAGCGCGCACACACTCGTTAGTGTAAATTTCCCAAGGCTCATTACCATAAGAGCCCACCTTAACAAGGAGACGACACGAATGGCTGAGCACGCCCACTTCCCGATCGGCTCAGAAGGTCTCCGAGAGGTAGAGTCAAGGCCCTGGGAGCAGTCAACCTTCACACACACAGTTACACAAATAATGCAGGGAGCCATGACAGTGAGGTGCTTGAAAAAAGAGAGTATGATTCTATTTTTAGTTTGTCTTCATAGTTGGTTAGACAGGGTAGGACTGTGCAATTAATCAAATTTGAATCGCGAGTGAGTTTCTGTCATTTTAATCGTCAATGATATGCTTGGTTCTTTTTAATCAAGAGGTTTGCAGCCAATTCTCTGTCAGTAAAAGCACGTCATTTGAGTTCAGACTTTGGAGGAGCAAATTTGACTTTTTTTTCTTAAATTACAATGATTAAAGGTTCAGGAAATACATATACTGAATCTATTATAGTTTTTAGATCAGTCAATATGAGGAAAAATAAATAATATATATGTTTTGTCATATTGCCCAGCCCTATAGTCCAGAGATACTGTACTGAATTTGAAAAATATAATGTGTAATGTGTTTTTTTGTTTTATTTTTTTAACAAATTAATTTACTCGGTGGGGAAAATTGTTAACTCACTGTTCCCAGAAAATGTAGCCAATTATGATTGCACACGGAGCTTTACACACATAATTGGTCTAAAAATATCAACAGACAAAGAACAAATTGAACCGGATAATGCATTAACTGTGATCTTATGAACTAAAACACTGGTATGAAATAGTGAGTTGCATTAGTAGAGCTTTTAGGACTACTTCTGCAACAATTTTATAAGAAGCTTTTAACGTGGATGTGACTCTGGACCAAAATCAAAGAACCCCATCAAGAACATGCATGACAAGCGAGTGTGCGTGAAGGAAACTGGAGTGTGTTAGGCAGAAGAGTGATTAGCTTTGGAACAAAAGACTAATTAAAAGCAATCATCGGCGGGATAATCCTCTGAACTAATTAGCAGGCTTCGTACCTGTCTCCTCACACCCACGTTGTTACCTACACAAGTTTTTAAAATCGTATTACATCACGAAAAACTCACACTTCTTGGTTTGTGCGTTGTCTCTGCCCACACGTGTCTGTCTGCCTGTCTGTTAATGCGCTGCTATTTCGCAGGGCACGGGCCACTTTGATCTGGCCTGGCAACCACATCATTTCTCAACCACTTTATGATGTGCGAGGTTCAAAACACAGTCAGACATGTTTGGGACTGACCTCAGAGTGTTACGACCAAGACAAAAGAGGAGAAATTGGAAAATAAACAGCAACATTCTGTCTCTAATGAACAATGCCTTTAATCATCTTTACACCATTAAGTTGCCATCCAAGTTGTCAGAAGTGTTAAGTTTTAAACACCAACAATGTTTCAATCAGACATTTAATTGACACATAATAAGAGACTTTAACTTCTTTCAGCATCTGTTTCTCTTTCGTAACCAAACTTTGTCTATTTTTTAGTCTTCTCATACCATGCCAGCACATTTTTTCCATGGATTAAACAAACAGCGAATGCTAATGGAACAAGAATTAATAGAATGTGAGGACATGGGCCAAGAACCATTTCAATTTGGAGCCGGTCCATAAAACAGAATGAATCAGTAAACTTTTATTAAATATTGGAAAATGTTTCAAGGGTCAAAGCAAGGATTTCGTAACCATGGTAACGGAATATTATATAACCAGGTGAAAGTTGGCATTGTATGTTTGGATTATTCATGGGTCGAAAGAGAAAAGGAGACGAGGCTGAATTCATACAAGTTACATTTTATGGTATTATTTAATGGCAGTTTTTGAAGCGTAGCCAGTTTAGCATGCTAGACATTTTAGTACAATTCATTCTGCGATGCATTTTAACTGCCTGTTTTTATAATCCATGAAACAGACCATGCTTCACTTGCATTTGATCCCAGAGCTGCTGTTTTAGGTCATTTATGGCTATACCGGAGCTGGCACTGTATATGTATATTGTAAGCAAATTATAAACGACAGAACATTTCTTGCAGGGGTAAAGGTAGGACTCGTGCCTCTGAGGATTGCGGGTTTGCTCCCAGACTATCTTTTTATTAATTTAACATGGTTCAGTCTCTGCGTTTGACCCATCCCTTTTTAATTTATCATGATTCGTAAGAGAAACTCATTCTTTTCATACCGCACAGTCAACCTACCCAATAACTAAATGCGCAAGTGAAGGGCTAGTGAATGAAATGTTTTGTCTAGCTGGCAAAGGATATAACAAACCAAAATCAAACCCACTAACATACCATTTTTAACCAATTACAAATATTGCATAAGAGAAACTATTACAGCTGTGGATGAGATTACACGGTCTCCCATTCCCATCCTTTACAAAGCATCTCTATCTGGATCTTTGTACAGTAACATGATGAAATATGGAGCCGAGAATCAAAGAAAGACTTACAGTAATTAGAAACAAACCTTGTTATGCTAAGCAAGAGAAGCCGCCTTTTACAGATAGGGCTGAGCCAAGGGAGATCAGTAGCCTGTGAAGTCTTGTCTCTCTGCCAAATGTTAGCTACGTCACCTTGATCTAATCATTTTTATTTAATGCCCAGGCCCTTATAGAGTTCACTGGAAATCCCCCGTGCCTCTTTCTCTGTCTCTTTATACCCGCTTTTATCTTTTATGTCATTTTGCTCGTTCTGCGACTCATTTCCTTATGCCGTAATTTAGCTGTGCAGTGTGGAAGCTATCAGTCCATCTATACATGCTTTTGTTCCTCCTCACAGTTGGGGCTGGGGCCAGTATGAAAGTGGCAGACAAATTTAAGCTGCAAATGTTAGCCCTGGATATTTGGGATATTTTGGGTTAAGATAAAAAGTGTTGTGAAAATGTTGCTTTTAGTACATATCCACCTCACGTTATTGGTTTTAACACATTGAATACAACATATACTTTTTTGAGAATACGTCTGGACGCTATATTTCTTAAAATGTGGCTACCGTCTTCACCGAAAAATTTATTTTCTTTACATTTATTCCACAAATCCTGTTCTGAAAAATGTATCCGACTGCACATGAAACAAATTTCCTAAAAACTTGACATCTTAGATTGTGGATGTTTTATTGGGGTGGAAGGAAGGCAAAATGACCCATATAAAACGTCAGGAAGTGGGGGGCATAGGGCGCACTACTTTTAAAGCTCTGTATTCTTCAAAGACATAAAGATGATGGACTTTACAACACTATGGACCATAAAGGCGTAGTTGGGCTCAATTGCTCGCTGTGTGAACTTTGCAAGATATCACTAGAGTCTGTAAGATATTTAGCGAAGTGACTCTTTGTCAAGTATTTCCATGACACTAGACATTTTTGCAGGAAAGACAGTATGAAAGAAAAGACAAATCCCAGGAATCCATACAAGGCAGAGACATATGCTGTTTGAATTAACTCAGGGATCAGTGGTGCTCAGTATGGCAGAACTGTGTTTCATATTTACATGTTAAGGCTTATGTGAGCTTACAGCTACTTACTGTAATGTGGGAAGGGAAGGCAAACAGCAGAGGAAACAACATGCGGCTGTCACATGACCGGGCTGCTGCATCTGTTCACTGTTTTATTCCTGGTCAACTATGGGGTAGTCCTGGTAATGTGAGGGTGATTGACAGACACCAGACATGTCCATACAGCAGCTGTGTGACCTCAGGGATGTGAGGTAAAGCGAATCAAACGCACCCTCCCTCATAGTCTGGAGTCTGGACTGTCCACCTGTACCCCCCATGCACTGCGCATCAAAGAGAGCTGGAAACACTACGACACAGCGCACCCTGCTGGAGACAGACGGGTAGCACAATTCATTCACAGCCTCTGCTTTTGATGCTAAGAAATAATTCAACAAACGCTGGTATCATGGGATGCCAGAACATAATGGCATAAAAATAGCAGTTTGTTTTTAGAGAGAAAAACAATAAAAAGCATTTCTGAATGTGATGTCAGAGATTTAATTGGGCGTAGGATTAAGTGTACTTAGACATAGATATGCTGTGTCTTAAAGAAGATTCTGACATTTATAAGAGTGGGTGTAAGCTCTAAGTAAGAAACATATACTTACAACTTGTGATTTCATAAGCCATCACAATTAGAATAAATGTGTGCATTTCTATTCTAAGTTCTATTTTGAAACCACATTTTTTAATCTTTTGAGGTGAACCAGTATTACTTGTTGTTTCTCCATTGATATAAAAATAGGTTATTTGACTGCAACTTTGGGGAGAAAAAGCTATATTCATATACAAAAGCAGCCATGGGTGAAAAAGACATAAACATATTACTACATGTAATAGGATTTTGTGCTCCTTCAAATGAAAATGCACAACGTGTAAAGAGCAAAGCATTTGAAGTGAAACAGAAGAGTGGAGAAGTAGGTTAAGGAGCAGACAGGGACCAGTGCTTGTGTACCATGGCACTTCTCCAGATGTGCCACACTCCGCACAGCTGTAGTATAAGTGTATAAGTGTGTGTGTATGTGTGTGTATGCGTGTGTGTGAGTGCTGCAGGGACACGCGCAGAGACCTTGACGACGAGGATGTCTGTATTTATCTAAGAGTCTGTTTCCTATCTGCCTGACTGTCCCGCTGGATGTTTCCTCTCATAGTGACCCAGGCTGACGTGCGTTGGCTCCCTCTAGACACTTCCACACGAGTGCATGTCATCACCCTAAGGACCCCCGACCCACCTCAAACACTTGAAGGTGACTCTGCAATGTCACATGTGAACAGTTTTAAATCTCAACTTAAATGCATAAATGGTGACACGACTTGGATCATATCTATTTGTCATGTGGATGCATGAGTAAAGGAAAATGTAGCTCTGTCAGATGTGTAGTGGACCACATGAGTCAGGTGAACACCTTAAGGGACTGTTTATATATTTAAGGCCTTTTTTAAATCTTTATGTCTGCCCTGAAGAGGACCATTCGCGTGGTCAAAACGCATCAGCATGTCTGCTTTGCCTAAGTAAAAGACTTTTATTGTAAGTCAGAGTGCCTCAGATCTCTTTCTGTTTCTTTCTACTACTCACCCCCTGGATCCTCGAGACACATGCGTAATATTTTATTTGACCCAGTGATACACTCACCCTTCATGTTTTCTGTGCAGATTGCAATCTAAACTCGGGTCCATTTCAGTGATAAGTGCATTTTGATTGACAGGACTTCAGCCAATCCTGTGGCAGTAAGAGCACGTGGTGCTGAGGAGGAGTCACCGCTCTCTCTGTGAGGTAAAAGAGTCGGGGACACTGAGCATCTCTTTTTTTCCTCACGTGTCCAGGCATTTCACAAGTTTTTACTTAAATATGCACAATTTGACTAAAACTCTAGTGTCTCCTTCCCTCTGCCTCTGTGTGTGCAGTGTGTGTGTGTGTGTGTGTGTGCTACCCCCACTCCCCCTCCCTCTCTGATCCAGCAACAGCTCCTCACCTTTTCTTCTTTCTTTCTCTCCTCTGATGTTTTTTATCATTATACGTTATTTTATCACTGTTTATGAGTGAAACTTAAGACTTAATTTAGTGCATGGACATCACATTTGTTTCTGCCCACAGAGGTAACGCACACATGTATTTAAGGTTAATATAATGTACACAAACACAGTCCAAACTTTAAATGTGGATTTCTCCCGAATGATTGGTCCTGTTAACACAAAATAAAAACTGTAGTGATCCTGACAACCTGCTCTTTATGTCTGAAGTCAACCTGCCTATGTTTTCAATAAAATGGAAGACGGTCAAATCGAAAATCTGTATTAAATATTACTGACCTAAAGAATGCTGCTGTGATGTCATTTGAAACTCAGAAATACTTTAGGTACACAAACTCCAAACTCAAAATGACAGGTGCTGACTTGAAACGTAAAGTAATTTGATGGTTTTTTTTAGCATTATGTGAACAATGCAAGTGGGACAAATCTTAACTTTAGCCATCTTGCCCCCCTGTATAAGTAAAAGCAAGCATTAGTATGTCCTGGTGTTCGTCATGGTGAGCACTGCTGATTGGACGCTGTGGGCGAGGTACGGCATGGAGTCATGGAGGAGGGGGGATCACTGCTTAGCTGTTCCAGCAGCCATTAAACTGTCCCCAAACCGACTTATCACATCACCATACGCACTCAGAACACACACAAGCAGAGTAATGGTGTCCTGTGTTTCATCAAGATAAAACCTCTAAGTCTATTCTTGCACCTGGAGGGCCCTACTATCACTCTGCTTTCAATCCATCAATAGGTCTTGCCAGTCACATGCTAAAAACAATCTACTGCCATATTGAATCTCGCTAGTGTAAACAAAAGCCCTACTTCAAAGGGAAAAAACAAAAAAAATCCAAAAAGTTATTAACTGCAAGCTTTAGTTGACAGCTACTGGTACTTGGAACACTGGAGTAACATATTAAGGTGCACACATGGCTTCATTTAGCGCATATAATTTGCATTTTTGCGCTTTCTGAACTTACCAAGAACACTAACCACCTCTGCCACTTCTACGCCTGTGACATTTAAGATCCACATAGGCCTTAACCTATTCATTGTACATTAAAATCGCATCCCCACAACTCTGACTGTGTCTAAAGCAACATCAACATGTATTTCTTGATTGGCCAGAGCAGCAGGGAATAATCATAGCAAAGCCCACATCATGGACCACTGATTACACTATTTGACAACTCCTTTAATTTGTATCGTCCACATTGAAAAGACTACTGACAAAACACACAACAGGAAAACTATGGTGCTGACACACTAAATCCACACATAATTAATACTGGATTCCATGTGCTGACTTTCCACCAAAGAAAGTCCTATTCCCACAGTGGCTTTGAGTGAAATACCTGTAAGATCAACAAAGCAAATATGGCTGCATCAACATGGAGAAACGCTCAAGGCCAAATGAATGTTTCCTCTAACCGTGGTCTATTTAACACTTTTGGCATTTTTTTATTATCACAATATTGAACATTTATATGGAAAGGGCCGTGGCTGTGAACGTCAATCCATTCCACTTGCCCTTTGCTTGGGGATTCCCAATACTTATTAAAAGCGTTTGTGGGTTGATAAGCTAAAACAAGCTACTGATTAAGTTCGTTGGGAAACTCCTATAAAGCACTGGTATAGGAACTACATGTTCATTTGTTTTTCCAAGTAAAAATAGAAGTAGAAAGTCAACACATGAGAAAATGAATCAGGAACTCCCCCATGGAATTTGATAAAAGGTTATGTGATTTGTATTACATTTAGACAATATAACAATGAGTTTATATGAGCACAGATGGTAATTTAAAGTGAGTAAGTCGAATATATGTCTTTGCTGGACATTCATGATAAAAAACAAAAATACATGAAGTCATTACATATTGATTCAAATAATATTACAACCACAAGAAACCTAAACATGGCGCAGAAGAGAGTTGTGGCATTTAAGGGATACAAAAAGTAGAAATTTTGGAGAGAAAGTGCATTCAAATGGAAGGCTTAAGGGGGAATTGAGAAAAAGAGGCGATGAATGGCTGGCAAGGTGGGTAAGTGATGTGTCGAGGTTGGTACGAGGTACAAAATAAATCATTTTGGGTGCATCTACGATTCCAAACATGGCAACACGTGCAGCATAGTCTGCACAAATAAAGATCCCCTCCAAAGCCCAAGTACCTGGCCCACACCATCCTAATGTTGTTCAAGTTCAGTCCAATAAATCAGTGCCACTATCTCTCTTTGTCA
The DNA here is from genome assembly GCF_009829125.3 of Periophthalmus magnuspinnatus. NCBI lineage: Eukaryota > Metazoa > Chordata > Actinopteri > Gobiiformes > Gobiidae > Periophthalmus > Periophthalmus magnuspinnatus. The sequence continues at coordinate 30,935,194 of NC_047135.1, read as the reverse complement.
GGGGCTGTTGTGTGTGTTGGCAATAGCGCTCCCATCTGTTTGTCATTTTAACGCCAACGGAATCATGGGCCAGGTTAATCACCATGGCAACAGGTTAATTACACCTATTAAGAATGACGAGCCATAGTGGGACCAGACACACATAGAGACAGAGAAATAGCACCGTGGATGGGGCCAGATGAAAGGCAGGAGGCTCCTATTAGAACCAATGGTGATAAATGGATGGGACGCCTGGGTTGTGTCTGACAGGAACAGGAAGTGAACAGGAAGTAGGAGGCGGGGCATTTAGGATGACCCACAGCGGGATGGCCTCATGGGGGTCTTCCTAAAGTGGGAGGCCCCCTTTTACCTCGTGGCTGGTAGCGGGTCGGGGCAAGCAGCCAATTCACACACACGCTGTAGTCCAAATGATATTCCAGACTTTCCACTCTTCCCCATCGGACCTCGACAAACACATGATAAACTATGTGTCTGGGTCAGTGTGCGAGAGTCTAGTCCCCAATGCAAGACAATCAATCTACATCAACTAAACCAACATGATAGATTTATTTTGTATTCCCTCTTTAACCCAGTCCCGTCGTGATTTACTGGGTTCCAAAACTGTATAGAGCGTTTACAGGAAAAAGAGCTTCCTGAAACCATATAGAATCAAATTCGCACTTCACGCTAAGATGAATCAAACAATCACGGACAATTGCACATTTTTGAGCACCATTTATTTTCAACTAAACCTCCTACCTGAAAGTCTTTTTTTTTTTTTCATTGTTCAAATAGCATTGCAAGTACTTGATAGTTTCATTCAAAGCGTGGCTACTTCAGTTTTTGATGGAAAACTATTTTAGGTGTAGATAAAAAAGTATAAAATGTTTAAATCTGGCAAGCATTAATAAGTATTAACTATTCATCAATGGGTTTTTTTTGTTTGTTTTTTATTATCAGAGGGACAAGCTATAAAATCTACAGGTCCACACTTAAACCAACCATGACGCAACCCGTTTTAACAACTGTGCCAAACAATCTTAAATGTCAAACTATTCCTATTTTGCCGAAATTCTGAAAGAGCATGGTGTGCCATAAACATGCCCATAAATCACTTGTGACCATGTTATTGAGCAGCAGTCCAACAGTCTCCATCTTTAACCCTAAATGGCAGCTTGTTAATCACTTCCTCTCCTTTCTGTGCTTTACTTTATTCCCTAAACTTCAAAGGGCGCTGAGATTTCCCCTATCCCGCATAGTCCGACGCTAACCAGCCAGCAAAGGCGCGCTCACTTTAGCACCAAACAAACCGCCCGCATCATTACACACACTAATTGTTAACTTTCCGCTGGTCTATGAAAAATCCCTCATCATTTTCATTGTTTCAAAACTGGACGCAGAGATGCAGTTCCAAAATTTTACAAGTTGTTATCTGAGTTTATAGGTTCAATATCATTACAGAATTCAGAGCAAAATAAACAGTTGGATCTGTGTCAGTTTGTTTGATAAGTTTATGAAGGTTTTTCATGTACAGCAGTTGGGTAATTGTGGGAATCTATTGACTGTAATGAGGCACTTACGATACCAGTGCGTTATTTGTTTAACATGGTCGTAAAATCCGCAGGGTTTATTGATCCGGTGCCATCCTGTTAAAATCTATTTCCATTTATGTCTGAAATCATCAGCAGCTGCCAGAAGTATTGTAACTTTAAAATAATGTTATTAAAAGGTAGGCAATTAAAATATTATTGGTGTATATTTAGTTTTTCCAAAAATATAAATAGTCAATCCCAGATGTTATGTTCATCGAATTATGTAATTTCAATGGCATTAAAAATACAATAAACAGTTGTCATGGCTCATTGAAAAAAATCTACTTCATTAGGTTCACATACTTTGCCCTTAAACACTTTTTTTCTAAGTTGATCATGTCAACACTGATTTGCATTTTGACATACATGTTAAGTCAGCATTTTTATCAGTCGGCACATTTCAGCCCTTGTCCTTAAATGGAAACGTGGCCATATGAGGCACACAGCTGGGGTATTCAGTGCTCCTGACAGACAACGTAAATATGAGCACGCATCATTTGTCTTTGGCTCTCACAGATCTATGCACCCACCCCATACAGTCCATTACATTAAGTGAAGCTGTTCCACTGCATTAACCCCCCTTAACAAAAATGCATTCACTTATTATTCAAGTCTGCGTGTGTGTGCGCACAAAAAAATCAATAATTTCCCTGTATGAATGTACCGCCATTTATCTTCTCATCAATTATTGAATTAAGTTAATGCTTGAAACTGTGGCCAAACAACATCATTAAACAAAGGGAGGCCAACTGCACCGAGAGACAGAAGAGTAATTATAGCAAATGCAGCATGTGGGATGGACAAAAGGCCATCCGTTAAATATAGTGCTCTGGTATAGACAGATCCAGCAGGTAACAAATAGAAGCAGAGGAAAGTGAAAAGCCAGTGGTTGTGTGTGCTGGGGCAGAGGAGGGTTGTCCACAGGGAGTAATTACTCCTGACAGTAGGACTAATGGTCTATCTGCAGCAACACAGACTGCAACGCACTGTGGCAGCACCGCACTTAAGACCGTTTGAGCAGTGTTCTGTCAGTGTTACTTTTATAAGACATTCATACTGGCTGTATTTATACACATTTGTTAGGTAATTATATTGAAGACAATCAGTGAATATCTAGTGAATCCAAAAAGCACAATAATGAAAATAAGAGTCTGAGGAAGAAAATAACAACGTATTCCTTTGTGAGAACTAAAATCTATGTTATAACTGCATTTATATTGGCAACTGGGAGTAGTTTGGTCAGTGATCACATGAGTAAACCTAAACCGAGATGACTTTAGCCATCAGCATGAAACGATTTTTATCAAGCCAGTCATTTTGTCAGGTTCCAATTTCACTGTGTTTAGCGTAAGTGTTGACAGATTTATACCTAAATAAACCATATAACACATCAAGCTCAAACAGTAGATCACAACTGTTCTATGGCCATTGTCTTATAGATTATTACATATACGCAAGATTATTACATATGACGCCATTCACCTTTTCCATACTTTCTCACATCTCTACTTTTCAATACTTTTGTATGAAACCATATTACACAGAGGCACATTATGAGCTATGTTGCTCCCAGTTTCATCTGTCAGTAGATTAAAGAATTAATGATCCAGCCACCAACCACTTGAGAGACTGAGTTTGGCATTAAGATTTAGTACCTCCTGCGAGAATGCTATTTCAGGTGCAATTATGGCCCACACATACGAAACTCAACGCATCTCCCTTTCTCAACAAGAATTAGTGCTGTTTCCATAAGAAGTGTTTTCATCGCAAAGCCAGTCCTGTCAGTCAAGAATTCCTTCCTTATTTGTTTATGCCCTGTACTACGTGCCTCTTGTGTTATCTCCGAGGGCCTAAGTATGTTGTTGCAGCAGCCCAGCGTCCCAGGACCATAAATCTCACCTATCATTCCAACTGCATAGATCTGTACGTGCGTGTTTTTCAATATGGGGCCCACACCTGCTACTAATCAGAATCAATGTGCACAAGTCCAGGGCGGCTGTGGTGACGTGTTAATATTTTTACACCTTCAATACACATGCACACGCTCCTATAAGGATACAGTGGTGCATACGGAGAAATCAGATTATAAGGATAAAAAGGAAAGTGATGAGAGACATGTCAAAAGAGATCAGGCTGAAGGAGAAGAAATGGCGGAGAATTTGAGGTAAGAGAAAGGGATAAAAGGATGGAAGAGACAGATTGGACTCATCAAAGATACAAAACAGTCCATGGGAAATACAGGACTCAAACACATGTCCAAGGATTAAGGAGGAATACATTTATTGTTTGACGACTCAAAAAACTCAGTCTTGCATGAGGAACATGTTAGTATTGGAAGATAATCAAAACTCAGTGCTCAAGTCATGAAAAGTATTTGCCTGCAGCTAAACCAACCCTCTGCCACTACTACTGTTATTATTAATACTGCACAGCTTCTACTGCATGACCAAAGCCTGGAACTGAAGTCAGAACATTCTGGGTGTGGGCTATTCTTTCATTTTTCCTGTTCAGTAAGCCTTTTCTTAACAGACATAAATTCATAGTTACATGTTTGAAAGATATAACCTGGTATATTAGCATATTCACTACATACAAAATGTGATATTAATCTAAGCCTGGATGTGAAACCTGGAGTAGATCAGGGCTAAACCAGGACTAGAATAGGACAAAACCAACTCTGAATCCACCCTTAATTTCTCTTTTAGCATTCATGAATAGTCTCAATCAATCAGCATCACTTCAAAGTTTGAACTTGACTTTTTAAGCTTTTTCTTTTGCAGTAAAATTGCTGTGAAATAGTACAAAATCAGAAGGCAGGTGGACTATCTATGAACAGCTAGATGTTTTATGTAAGCTTGTGAAAGGTCAAGTATCCTGTCAAGAAAACTATTTGATGAGAGCCCAGTGACAATAGACAGAAAGCGCTGCAGCGGATATATCTGCACCACTCTGCTGCCAATGAACTGTATGAAATTTATATCAGAAGTGAAGAGTGAAGAACAGTCAAAATAATAAGAACCTGCTTTTTACATTAGCCGCAAACATACCGTTTTCAGCGTACACCATGCATCTCTCTGGCTCGTCTCCATGATACCAAACTTCATTTTACCTCTTTGTCTCTTTCTATCACTCCCTCATCTCTGTCAACATGTGCAAGTCATTGTGAACCTCTGCTATTTCGGCTGAAAGCAAAAACAAAAAGCAAACCCACCACTTAACCGCAGCTACTTTAATATGAAGCAGAATGATATTAAAAGTTGGCTATAAACCATTGGTTAAAATGGATAGATGAGGGCTGAAGGACGGAGCAGTGTTGGCATATGGATTACAGACTTGCATATAGGAGCTTTAGATTATAAGGTATCTATAATGGTAAAAGTATGTGTGTGTCATTATCGGCCATTTTCCTGTCAGAGTGTCAGGAGAAGTTTGCTTGTTCACATCTTTCACTGGCAGCTACTGACAATTTACTACAAACGTTGCCTTAGTCCTGTTTATCCAGCCCACCACTAAGCAATTATCTCAAAAAGGATGAGGAGTCATATTTATAGACATCCTATCACCTATAAGTATTTTATGACCAAAAGACTGAGAATCTACAGGGACAACACAGTGGCTTTCATAATTGGAGTGGATCAAAGTGACAGATCATGATCCTAATGATTCAACAGCAGAAAGTTTAAAAAATAAGTACAACTGTTGACATTAAAGGTAAAATATGTAACTTTTCTGATGGGGCTGTCCACCACCTGCTTGATTGAGATGTCATTGGTCTGCCTGGAATGTTTCACAGTATTTTAAACTTCACATTCTACTTCTAAACAATATTAATCTTAAACATGTTGCATTTATTGCTGAAAAATTACATAGAAACCTTTCTGAACTGTGCCTTGGCCCGATGGTGTTACCTGCTTGACACATAAAGATAAATGTAAATGCCATACTGCAGAACATTCTAGACAAAGTAATAACCCCTCTATGGAGACAAGCAGTTGACTGACCCTCCAGCAGAAAAGCCATTATAAACATGAAAATCAGTCTGATGCATTTGGTCCAATCACACAGCAGAGTCTGACATTGATATTCTGCTGTGAGAATTGAGATGTAGCTTGTGTGAGATGAAAAGAGCAGTGAATGGCTACAAGAACTGATAAAATGCAAAGAGACATGAGTTATTTGACAAATGAACACAATTCAGTGGGTACATCTGTGTAGTGTTTCGGATGGAAGTATATGCTAAAGGCAGAGATGATCGAGTGAAAATGAACTCCAATGAATCAAGGAACGCATGACAGGAACCAGAATAACCCTCTGAGGGGCCGAGTGGACCAGCACATGAATCGTCTATGGAGAAATAAAAGGAGAGAGCTGCGTGTTTTTATCAATATTTTGATGAATGGCAGGAAGAGCAGGGATCTCTAAGGAGCGGGGGGTAGATGGATAGGCCAACGAATCCAGTGCTGCCGCCGCAGCTGTTGTCTATGGTACATGAAATCAGAACCCGATGGCCAATCAGAATGCAGCTCACTCGTGCACACGCTCAGACTTCACCTCCAGCACACAAATATTTACATTGTTCCTGTCGCTCTTTCATTCTTGTGCTCCGTAATGCCTGTCGCTTTTCTCGGGGCGACCAATTACCTCAACACAATCTCTCTCATCTCCTGGCCGCATCAGAGCGTCTAGTATTAACTACGCTCTCGTCTGCCGCGGACATCACAGCCCGGCCTCTGCTCTGCATTAGTTCTGCCTGTTTTGAAGCCATCAGCGTGCATGATCACTACCAGACACGACCTGAGGATGAAAAAATTCTCACAAAGAAAAGAGGGCTTTTGTAGGAAGTGTCTTAGAGAGCGTTCACACACAATGTAGGACAGTGGGTCTGTGCAAAAGGCCTGTTCTACAAGAATATGGTATTACACTGAAAATGAAATGCAAGTACAGCCGAGTGTGCATTATTATTCAAGCAATCTGAAGAAGAAAGGTATCGTATGGCTTTGGAAAAACTTGCATTCTTATCTGTCACCTCTACACAGATCTGACCCGTTACTTGGCCTGGCGGTGTCACCTGCTTCTCACCTGCTTGTTTAATGCCATACTGAGTAACATTCCAGGCAAAGTCTCCATGGAGCCAAGCAGATGGCAGACCCTCCACTAAAACAGTTACAGAGTGTTCTTTTTTAAAAAACACTGTAATTTTGTAGAAAGTTCAAAAATCACTGTAAATGCAGACATTGTGCACCAGCAGAACGTCACATGAAAAACAAACTAATTGTATAATTTTATGGCTATATAAAAGTTCTAGGCCTGGATGATGTCATATGCCAGTCTAACACATTGATTACCTGCACATCAAATTTACTACAACTGACCTATATTAAATCCCTTTAGTGCGTTCCAATATTTTGTGTGTAAAAGTACCAGAGATGTAACACCTGCCGCCCCAGCCACATAAAAGTAACCTTGCTGTGGTTCTGTGGCTATTAGCTGTGTATGAACAATCCTGGCATATGAAATCCCCGTCTATAAAAACAAATGAAACAATGACGTGCTAAAATAACACAACAGTAAAAAAGATGGCCGACACGAGTCAAGCCTTAAGCAACTTTTGTGTTATTAACCACACATTTTACTGAGGGTTTAACAAGACCGAGCATTTTCCTGCCTATTGGATGAGAAAATCAATTGTGGTTTATGAAGTCAGAAGGTTTGTAACTATCTTCATTTGATTACTCTTTAGTTATAAAGAACTGCTCAAGTACATGAAATAATACTACTATGGGCAAACTACCCTCAAACTGGCAATAGAGCTGGAGGGTAATGTCAAGAAATTGTCTTATGGACCTGCACGACTGAGGCATTACACATACATAGAGTCTAATTACACTGAAATATAGTATTACTATTGTCACCATTAAACAGGGAGGGAAAGTAAATCATGTAAATAATAATACTCATGTTACTGCAATTGAGTGCAATGTATTTACTCACAGACATTACTGAGAACAATACAAGTCCCATTTCAACCCAAACCACAGCTGTATTTACCCCTTTTTTCCCCTACAAACACATCAAAGCACAGCATCGCCTGTTCTGATCGGTTAGAGGTCAATGAATATGCGGGTGGCAGTTTAAAATTCAGTTCAGCTTTAAACTGTTTATTAGTGAAGTTATGAGTAAAAGAACAATCTATAACGCTAACAAAATTGTGCAAAAGTAACTAGTACTTTGATAAGTGTTTTTCATGCCTACAAATTTAACATCAGTACTTGTGTTTGAGTAATTCTTCTATTATTATTCCTACCATACTTAACTTGTTGCTGTTTCTACCTCTGCAACTCTGCGTCCAAATCTGGTCTGCATCCAGTTCAACAATTGAAATGTGAAGTCCTCACTCAAGACATTTGTATCGTCCAATTCTTTTATCAATACTGACAGAGCATAAAATATAGGCTAATCTTGCCTGTATGTTTCTGAATGCCCCACATCTATCAGAGCTTGTTCCTCTTGTACTGGTCACTGAACTCAGCATGTCATTCAAACATAGCGTGAAGAGGCTTAATTTGGTCCGTATTGGTTTTTAAGTGCCTACACAAAACAGATGGGTGCTGAGTTACATATACAGCTCAATCAGTCAGGTATCAACAGAGAAACTGGTGTAAAGGCAGATGGGATATGGGCGGAGAGATAAACTCGCCAGGTGGCCGAGTGAGCACGCACAGAGGAAAAGAGATACTTGACTTATTGTGTCATCATTGAACCATGTTACTAAAAATAAAGAACATAATTTACATTTGTATGGAAAATTACATTTGCTACTTTAAGGCTGGGAACCTTTCGACTGTACCTGGTTTTCGTATCAATATCTGACGAGTTTCTCTTCCTGTATTAAGTAACAGTCATCTAGAATAACAAATATTGGCTCTCGGCTGGCCTGGGAGCACCTTGGGGTCCCACCGGAGGAGCTGGAGGACGTGCCTAGGGTGAGGGAAGTCTGGGAGTCCCGGCTTAGACTGCTGCCCCTGTGACCCGGCCCCGGATAAGAGGAAGAAAATGGATGGATGGAATAACAAATATGATTATAAACATTGATTTATATAGCGCTCTCCCAGGCATAAAAGCAGTATTTTAACGTTTTTATATTCTGAACTGTACTGGTACTATACACAGCTCTATGCTACTTACTCTGCCGTGAACCCTGGATGTCACGGGATAGTGCTATTCAATTTGATATTTATGTCAAAATGTATAACTGCTCAATATGTCAAGTATGTTCAATTGAATTTGTTTCCTTCATAGTTATAACAACACAAAGAGTTCTTGGCCGTAACATATCTAAGTTTTCCATATATCGTGCCGTCTAACTATAAAGCCATTTTAGTGCCTGGAAAACCTGTAACATGGATGATTATAAGAGACACTAAAAGGCACTGTGAAATGTATCTGTTGTTTACAAGCTAACACCACGGGGCACAGTTAATGCTTGTTTTGTTATTCTTACGTCACACTCCAACGCTCTCTTCTATAGAGGAGAGTGTGTATATTATCAGGGGTAATCAAGCGGGCAATGAATTATCAAGCGTGAAAGAGGGATGGCCATTTTGAACCGTGCTGCGTTCTCCGTATCTAAGCTCGAGGTCAGTTCTTAAATGAATCAGATCAGACTTAGGGAGGGGCGGAGTGGTCAGCGGTGTTAGATGAGATCGGTTGTGATGTCCACATCCATAAAGACAACAAATGTGCTTAAGACGTGACCGAGCGCGGGACATCTGGAGAACAGCTGTCCAGACTCTGAGGGCTTCACGTGTCATCAAGACTTCTCCAACCAAAACTTCCATCTCCACACAGTCTCGAGTATACGCTTTGACAGACAAGACAGGAAGAACGGCCCTAGTGTTTGCTTAGACTAAAATAAAGTGCTAAAAATGAAACCATAGCAAAGAAACATGGTGTTAGCAGTCCACTATAATGGCTGTAATTAAATACAATTTTAAGGAAGTTCCAATTTTTTGCTGCTAATCACATACTATCATCCAATTTGGCCTACAATAAATCAGCATAGTTCTCGAGTATGACTATTCCAGCAAAGTCTATAATTAAAAAGGAAGGAAAGAAAAAACAGTGTCCTTGGGTAGTACATCTAGTATATCAAACTGGCAGGACTTCTTAGGTCCGTGTACAGGATAATGAATAGGGTGTTCACAAAAGAATCAATACTACTTAAAGCTATATTACTTAAAGGTCCTCTATTACGGAAAAATGGACTCTTGTGAGCTTTGAGTCATGTTACATACTTGGAGCTGTGTTTTGATTCATTCCTACATGTTTGAGTAACCCTTTATTATTAGTGTCTACATATCCAAAGCTCAGAATGCTCTGTTCCACCTTATGATGTCATAAAGTGATAGTTTTCAAGTTAACAGCTACGTTTTAACTTTAGTTCAGTAGGGATTGGCAAGTCCAAGGCTGAAATTATCCAAATGATTCTTGAAGGTGACGGTGTGTGGAGTTTAAAACAACAGTGGAGCACTTCCTGTATTACCACATGACATCACAAGGTGGAACCAACTGTTTCCTGTTTGAGAGAAGAACTCTAACTCAGTCTCAGTTTGTGTGTTAAACATGTGTGAAACACGACTCTGGGTATGTTTTTGATGAGGAAATATAGATCAGAAAATAGCATAATATGGGCCCTTTAAAGGTGAACTTTGTAACTTTTTCCAGTGGAGGGTGTGCCACTTGGTTGTCTAGTTGTCTAGTCTAGTTGCCTAGAATGTATCTATCTCCATGGATACAAGCACCAGGCCAAATCACGAGTCTGATCTTTGGAGAGGTGACCTTGCTCACAGCAGGAATGCATGTATAAAATATGAATGCATGAAATAATGTATCCATGGGCACAAGCAGGTGGCGAAACCTTCCACCAGAAAAGTTACACAGTGTAGTTTTAAAGAAATGAATCTTAACAAACACATATCTATGGTGCATTCACACACATCACATCAAAACAAAGAGTGAACTGAGATGAAACTCTGAACTATACTTGGACTGGACCAGGACTAAACCAAGACAGAACCAAACCAAAACAACAGCAGCAGTTATTGGGGCTTAAACCTGGACTGTGTGAACTTACCCCCAGTTATTACCCTCAGCCATTTTGTCTACCTCTGCACCTTTAAGGATCTACGGTATGAATATAGGACATTAAAATCCAATGGTCCGTCGTGTATGCAGTGGTCAGTCTGTCTGAAGCCAATAGCATGGATCATAAAATTCCCTCACAAAAAGCTCCTTCAAATACACATAGGCCTTTATCCCCTATCTCCACATCATAACATAATTTGTATTAGCCAAAGCTTTAGGGAATACTGAGACACATTCAACAAGCTTGATAGCATCTGGTAATAAGACTCAGGAGAGATTACAAAAAAAAGCGTGTGACATGACAGAGAACAAGCGTGAGTATTAGAATTGAGCAGGGGCAGGAGTGAATGACAGAGAAGGGAGAGAAGGCGGTGTACTGTTTCAAGATGATTAACACTGGGCTGCAGTGTTTTTAATAGGGCAGTCCTTTGGGTATTTTTAGTCAAACATTAGTGAAATGACACTAATGACAGAGTATGGAGAGAGGTGGACTGAGAAAACCCAATCAGACTTATTGCTGGAGGGCAGGACTGCAGAAAGACACACTGAGTTAAAATTATGCTAACATTACTTAGCAGGGAACGTAATGTTTGACCGAGTTCGCAAAAATTGGTGAATTCCCTACATCTACTAAAATTGAAGGTATTTATTTTGCACTTCAATGTCCATTCCAAAGAGATGCTTATTTTAATCTGATGCTGAATAAATGTAGACATAAATTGTTGCCATATTGTGTCTATCAACTCCACAGCTGGCCCTGGTCCTTAGATTGAGTAAGGGCAGACGAAATCACGGATGAGTGATTTTGTTTGATAACAGTACTTTCTGATAGCTTAGCAACATTATTTCATCAGGTCATTACCAGTAGTAAATTAAACAACTTGTGTGGGTGTATTTCTTTTGGTTCTGACCCAGCAATCATAGCAACTTCATATTATTTCAGATTAATAAATGTAATAATCGATAGAAGATGCTGGTTTGGGAAAAGGATAGTGCAGAAAAAAAGAAAGCTTTTCCCATTCTATGTAAATATTTGTGAATGAATTACCACAAAACAGCACTGAAGGTAAAAACAACATCACAATTTGTTCAAACTGCGATGTTGAATCACAGCAAATGACACATGAATGGCCATAAAACTTTACACAACAAATTTATCTCAGTTTAGCCTATAAATAAAAGTCAGAATGCTTCATAAATCTTCTGTGCTGGTCACATCTGCAGAACAATCTCGGTGTCATCCATAACTGTCCCAAAGAGTCTCATAAAGTCCCACACCAGTGTCCCTGTTTGATGTTTGCAGTTAGGAGGAGCAGACGGGAGCACAACGTTTATACACCGGTTTTAACAGGCCAGCACTGGTAAACAACATCCATGTGCAGCATAGACAGGACTGTAAACACTGAGTCTGTGACACACCTACAGAAGCAGACACAGGCATAACATCTGATAAGGCTAATGAAGGTTTGATTGGGTTTAAGGCAATCAGGAAATGTAACGCTTTATAGTTTTTTGTAAAATGTCTAATACTTTAAGAAAGGAATTTTGCAGAAAGTAGAAAGGAAAGAAAAGCGTATTTGTGTTTATGCACGTACAAGTCATGTCAAGAATGTCATATGAAGTGAACTTTAGTGTTAGTCTGAGCTGTTGGTTGAATAAATGTGAAACAGTGGGGCAGCGGTGTGTTTGTGAGTGTCAGCCGATGGGGAGCACTCGGCCTCTTTAACAAGGACAAACAGGCTGCTTTCATTACGCCACTCCACAATTAAATTGGTTCAGTCCGGGGAGAGACGTAGTATCACATTCTTGGCCTGGTAATTTCAAAAACACATTGTTTATAATGGTGTCTGAACCATATGTGGGGATATACAGAGCCTGTTGACTGCTGGAATAAAAATGCCATTTTGTTTGTGATGACAGAAGTGTGTAATTGGTGTGTGTGTGTCCTCCACAAGAATGAGCCAGGAGCACATTTACAAACAGTTTAGAGATGTTATGGATGGGTTTCTTCTTCTGCTATTCAGAGCTCTGAATTATTAAAAGAACCAAACAAATATATTGCACTTGTCCTGGCAGAAGAATTAAGGATGTAATGCATTTTATGAAATGGAAAAAACATTCCATCATTTGGAATATAATGCATCTTCTGGTGGAAAACCACACTGGTTTATAGAATACAATTTTTTTCATAGTTTTATTGGTAATAAAAAATAAATTCAAAACAAAACTACTGCATACATGTTATTTTCACTGTTATATGATATCGGAGCAATAATGGCTCACATAAAAACTGACATAAAAACTAACTTTGGATTAAGCATTTTATACATTGCGTGTGAAAACATACACACACACTACCAGATGAGCCACTTAGCCCCAAAGTTACATTTACATATCGTGTTGTATCTCACCAGTCTGATTATGTGTTGTTACACATTAACAACACACAAATACACAAATACAAACACACACACACTTATATCAATATGCAGACTGCTGCTTGTGATCCAAACCTCCATGAGGCAGTAGGACATGACCCTCCAGCTCACCACACACACACACACACAGTCGCACACACACATTTGTGTGTTGCCTTCTCACTGCACAATGCTGCAGGCTGCAGCTAAACCAGGCGTTGTGTGTTTGTGTTGCTGAACCCTCCGGTACCTTTTCACCTTGAGGTCACAGGTCAACGGAGCAATCAAAGCCTGCTTCCATCTGCTTCCCGCCTCGACACGTCCTGTGTGTCCGTGTGTCTGTCTGCAGGACCACAGCCCACAGCTATCCATTTCTCAAAGTGTCCGCAGTCCAGCGCGGATGTGTGCTTGTTTAGCTTTGAGTGTGTGTGTTCCCGCCTGGAGCTGTAGTTGCCCTGTAGTCCCCAGGAATCCCTCATCAAAGAGCACAGAATGTTCTAGGTGTTTGGGTCATCAAAACCTCTGGGCCACTTCTGAAGCCACCATCAGAGTTTGTGAAGTTTGACCAAGACTTCTGGCTCCAGCACAGTGGAAAAGATGCCCAAGAGTCTAAACAGTGTAGAGACAGGACAGCCAACACTCCAATATGGTTGTCCTCAAAACTTTTTTGTGGAATTTTGCACCATCAAAAGGGATCAAAAATTCCTGGGTTTCAGACAAATGTTTCTTTCCTGATTTGAAGGATTTTGTGAAGAGCAATTCAAAAGATATAATCTTTTGAACTGTTACAAGGGGGGACCGCTGCCATGCAAAATCCTTTAAATCAGGAAGGAATCATTTGCCTGAAACCAATGAATAGCTTGATCTTCCAGCTCCTTTTTGTTTTATGTTTAAAAAATGAAACACAGATACATACAAATTACTTAAAGCAGACGTATTGTGCTCGTGTCTGCTGTATAGTTATAATCCATGACACCTGTGGATCGTTATGTTAAGGACATATTAATGGCATTATTGATCTAAAACGACATAATAACAGAAAAATGTCCGCTGATTTCCACATTAAAAAACTGCGCAACCCAATGGGGGCTGATGTTGCCAGTAACGTCATCGCAACGAAGCGCAGTGCAGCTGTCAGCTCCTCCTGTTGGTACTTTGTAGTTTCAGCTTCTTTCTTATCGGTATATTAATTTATTTTCCATTCCTTTTTCAGGATGTTAGTGTGCAGATGAACTTCTATGAGTGTATAATTTTTTACTTAGAATAATTACTAAGACTACCCAAAGGGATTGTCAAAATACTTTCCAAGAAGACTTTGTAAGCTGAAGCAATGATTTAAATTATTGTCAAAGGGGTCACCGCTAGTCCCTTGCCCTGCTGTGTCCTTGGTTCATTTAAATGCCAAAATCTGACATAATATGATAAAACGTGTGTCTGCATTTGTTATGGATGGTCTGAGCAGGACCATATCTCTGATGGATAATGTCATGGGGCAGTTGAAAGAGAAGAGGTAAGTCCAGGAGGAGCAGTTTTAGTCAAATGGATGTGTCAAAGTGTGGCCTGCTGAACCCTGCTCACAATCACATCTGAGACAAGCCAAAGACCATGTGCTACTGGGGGACGGGTCAAGATGGCCGCTCAGAATAACAAAAAGCAGGGGCCAATAAGTCTCCAACAAAATGGAAAGTTATATCGAGTCTGAGGATGCACTAAGAACACTTTGCAAACAAGAACGTATATTTATTGTTCAAAGTAATCTGACACATGACTATTCTTTACATAATATTGTGAAAGGTAAGCGATTCTAGTGTCATGAAGGTCAAAGGTTATATTTAATTATTCTAACTGAAAATCTCTTTGGTGTCCACAAAACTGTATTAACGTTTAATTTAAATTTCTGATCAAAGCCTGTAAATGTAATCTTAGCCCCTGTGCATATGTGAGAATGCGCAAAGGCTATGCTAACATTTACATTCATTCAAATAAAGATTACGCTCTGTTCTGCCCTGTGGCTCAGTGGTTGGAGCTGCAGCGCATATGCAGTTTGAGTCACTTTTTGATTTTTTAGACGCGGTGAACACTGAACTGGAACAAAGTGACAGTCACTCAGTACAGTCGCTAAAATAATAGTGTGGTCTCATACATGCTCACTTACAGTAGGCTCCTTAAATAGTGCAGTGTGTGTGTGTGTGTGTGTGTGTGTGTGTGTGTGTGTGTGTCTGGTTAAGTGTGTCAGTGGTACTTACTCCTATGTGGTGAATGTCCCTGAGTGTGTGTTACACCCTAAAGCCAACGTTTTCATTGGAGAGGGAAGGCATATGGTTCTCATTTCACCATACACATTCATGAGGCATTTCTGCATTTTAGCCCCCAAAAAAAGCTATACGTGAAAGAGAGAAGGAGCGAATGCAGATAAAAAGACCTAACGTATTCCCCAGGGAGATGTCAGATCACAGAGCTGGCTTGTTTCAGCAGCAGCCTCTTTACAACGACTAATATCACTGAGACCCCACAGCGTCTGTCCCAAATGTACCACGCGGGCCCATCTACATCTGACAAATATGAAAACTGTGTTCATTTCATGCATATGCTTGGTCGTGGAAATGCTGCACTTTCTCATAGAGGCACACACAACCATGCTTGAAAATGGACCGCACAAAACGTTTCAACAGTTAGCATGCCCCAAGGATACAGGAGATGAAAACTCAAACCAGACTGAAAGATGGAGGGGAACAGCAATGTGACCAAAACCATAAGAAAGAAAATCTAACCAACAGCCGACATATAACCATGCACTACAATACAAAAGACGTCCCGGTGGAAAGGAGGGAGGGAAGGGGGCAAGTCTGCGACAATATGTGTGCGCTGTCTGAGTTTTACAGTCTAACAGGCAACAAATCAGCCAGCAGCCACATCTATAGGCTCTCATGTGTATGTGTCAGTGGGCGTGTGTGTGTGTGAGTGTATGTGAGTGTGTACGGTCCACCAAGGGTCCGAGTGTGAACAAGCAGCAGCTGGTGAGGAGTGAGGGAGTGACAGGACAGACGTACAGGGAGGGAAGTGAAGCGCAGATCATGAGAAGATAAGGGGATAAAAAGAGGTAGAGATGGTCAGGCGAAATAGAGCGAGAATAACAGGAAAGGATAGGAAAAGAAAGAAATAATGGTTGAGTCCATAACTTGACGTTCTAAGGGTCTGTTTTGGAGAACGTTATTTTAACAATGTGGTGGTCATCGGTTGGACGGAACAAATAGCTCAGTTCTTTATACTTGATAATGAGTAGCGATGGTTAGGTCAGTGAAAACTAGATTTGGGTCAATCAATTCATTGCATGCAATCTTAGCATCAGTTTTGTGTCAATGGGCTGAGTATACCTTTCATTTAAATGTCATTAGTCATTGATTTCAAGTTCTAAAAGATCTAAAGGGGCTTTCCTAAAACCTCCCATTCAACCCAAACAAACACGAACAATGTGCTCTAAGCAGCCACCCACACAATCTAGAAACAAAATACAGATTGTGCCACCCAAGTTCTGGACTCATAAAGAGAATTCCTCATTTAAAATAAGCCTAGTCTACGGATACATTCTGCTAGCGTCCAATCAGAGTCATCCATATGCAAGAGAGCCTGTATCATATTCACATTCTCATGGGTAGAGAGCGCTGGATAAAGCTATGTGTTTACTGGGGTGATTATAAACAGGAGGATTGAGCAACCTCTGCCTTTTGTTTGTTCTAAATCGTTGCACATTTACACAAGCCTTCGGATGAGTGACTGCACTGACAGCCTTTTTAGATAACTTTCTCCAGGCACCCCAGCTCAACTCTTTTAATTAAACTACAATGAAACGCAATGTTGATAAGTGAGCCGCTTTTATTACTCCTTCCATCTCTGTCCATGTTACTTTATTGGTTAAGACATTGGATCAGGGTTATTATCAAGCGGAAATTGTTCTGGGCAAGAATGAAAGTGCTAATCTATTAAATCTCCTCGTCTTTAAGCGTTCAGTGTTAGCGGCGGGCTGAGTGTGTGATGACAAGTGAGCAGAGTAATTACAGCTACAGTGTTAATCTGCCACAATATTGATGTTCTATTCAAACGGGACTGTTGGCTCTAACACCCGTAGCTAACACTTAAGATCTGTAAGTATTAAGAGCTGGAAGTTGGTTCGTATGAGTGTTCTTGTAACTAGCATTAATTAAGACACATTTCTGTTTGTAGTTCATAATGATCAACTATCTGCTTGTACCTAAACAAACTAGGCCAGTTTTAAGCTAAATTAACTTGATTTTAGCCACGTTACAGTTATAATACTGTATAAAGAAGTGGATAGGAGTGAATTTGGAGCCGAATTTGGACCATGAGTATCATAGCAACCAAAGAGCCAATCAGGAGTGAGGCTGTTGAAGTTAACATCCTTTATTTTATTTATTTATCTTTATTTATACAGGGGGGACCCAAATCTCTTTTTCATGGGCGCCCTGTTTAAAATACAATGCAAACTGAAAAAACAATCAAAAACAAATAAGTCCATATAAAACGTCAAAAACAAGTGCAGGTGTGTGTATAAAAGTTTGTTATCAGATTATTAAATGGCAACTGTGTCACCAACGTGTCCAGTTTTGCTTTTCCTTGGAGTGTATTCAATTTTTGTGAAGCAAAACAGCTAAAATCCCTCTTTCCCATCTCAGTTCTGGTGCAGCTCGTCCTTAGCCTTATGCAGTCATGTGATCTGGTATTAAATGTTCCGGTATGAATGATTAACAAGATTGGCGAAAGAAGGTGTCTGATTTGGCTGTTATTATTGTTCATATCTTACGGAAACAATAGCAGAATCAAAATACAAGAATCATGTAGAGTATGTAGTTAATACAAACATTTTAAGACCAAAATGATGAGTCTGACAGCTGCAGTTGTGGAGAGAGGGGCAACGTTTTTTTCAATGGAGTCGATGGAGCCAGAAGCACGCCAATGCTCACAGGTTAGATATGTCCATTTATATATAAAGTCTATGGTTATAATACAGTTTTCACACAATGTTTGGTTCATGCATGTTAGTGTACAGTATCCCTACTTGCCTTAACTGTTAAGAAATGCCTCTAAAAGCATATATTGTCAGTGTAATTAAGTTCACAAGAATAGAACAATTGCGACATCATGTAAATCAGTGCACTGTGACTAAAGACGCTGGGGGCGGCCAATAATGTGACTTCATTTAAACTGATTAAGCTCATTAAATTGTAATTACAAAGAGTTAGTGGCTGGACATTTTGGATGTCCGGTGCACTGTACAGTATACGGGGTGAGCGTGTGTGGTGACTGCGTGCCTGCATGTCTAAGATAAAACAAGACGACCAGGTGCAAGTGCTCTCCCAGACAGCACTGGAAACAAGAGGAAGACAGAAAAAAGGCAAAATAACAGTGAGGAATGAGACGTACAGAGAGAACAAAGAGGGATACAAGGCTAAACAGCTACATGACAGAGGTTAAAGTTTTCCAGTCGGGCCGGATCTCCCCAAGCGGTGTCTGCTCTGATCGTTATGGAAATCTACCTGTCATTTTCTACGTGCGTGTGTGTGTGCGCATGTGTGTATGTGTGTTTTGTCTGATGGTATGTGAAGCATCCCCCAAAATGTCACCCACATTTTTATCAGCCTCTCCCATCTGCTCTGTTCTCCTCCCTTCACCTCCTTCTTCTTTCTTAAAACAGGCGGATCATACCAAGGGTCAAAGGTCAAACTCAAAGACAGCACAGGAGTCATTTGCATATCACTTGTTTTAATTAAGACCCAAATGGTTGACATGCCTTCATAAACAAACACTGCAGGCCTTATCGGTAATATTAGCAGAGCAGACAGGATGAGGTCAGGACCTGATTACTTAGAACAACAGTGGAGCATGTCCAACTATCAGAATAATGGGGCTGGGGTGCACAGGAAGTGATTGTGGTCTTCCAGGGCACAGAGAAGCATAAACAGGGACAAAGTTTACATAAAGAAAAGTTTCGCCCTGACATAGAGAGATAGCCCCGACATGTATATTCATGATATAATCTTTTCTAGTGTTGTGAAGCATCTTCCAGTGCCAAAAAAGCTCTATAGAAGTTTGATGTATTATTATTATTAAGGGAATTTCCAGAAACATTTTTGCAATAGCCATGTATAAAATGGGATATTACTTCTTTACAAAATGATTCTTGGCCTGAGATATCAAATCATTTCAAGTTTGGTCTCGAGGCTGTTTATTCTACAAAATAAATATGAAAATGTGTTATATTTGTTGTTAGCCTTCTGTTTATCACAAGTAAAAGGCTGCTTTGCAAGATGTGAACAAAATACATAGAAATTGTTTGCATGGAGAATTAATTTGACAAAATGCATTTAATTATATTGTATAATGTGAACACAGATACTAAAGCACCAAGTTCCAAAACAGCTTTTTCAAGTTCTTTTCTAACTTTCCTTATTTTCATTGTTGATGCTGCCCAGGTGAGAGACATTACTCTTCACTTGACATCAGCGTTTGGCCTTAACCTTCCCATTCACACATTGTGTTACTATTACAATTAACTGTTTATGGAAAGCGAGAGCTGCTGTTGAGCTCCATGCAGCGCTACACTACACAGGGCCATTTGTCATTCACTGACAAGGCCTGCAACAGAAATACGGCAGGGCCAACGTCAACAATGTCTCGCTGAGGGGGACGAGCGAAAGTGAAATCTTAGGAGGAAAAAAATGTCACGGAGAGGAAGGAAGACATGATGAAGGAAAATATTTGAGAAGGGAAGCCTCGAGACGCAGATAAGACATAAAGGCAGAAGAGTGGTTAGCGGAAAAGAAGAGGCAACAGAAAAGTAGCGGCCCGTGATAAGGAGACGTGATTAGGGGGGACAAGAGTGAGCGGAGAATTTTATCTGGGTGAGAGAGTCCCCAAACCCTGCCGCTGACGGACGTTTCCTCTGCCCTTAAATACCTCCATCTGAAAGGCTTTTGTGCACCTCATGGTCTTTGTGTGCTGGTAATCTAAGGAGGCTTTGTGTGGCTATAGACAGGTTAAGTCTGTCAGTCCTGCACTCAATACACTTGTTGAATACAATAATTTCACAAGTGGCTGCTGATAAATGTTTTGTATTTAATATTTTAATATTTTTTTCCATCCAGTTCAAACAATGTGTTCATTACCTGTGAAAATGTGATTCTTTTAGGTGGTTTTATTTTATTTAATATATTGCATCATGAACAATCCAGATTTTAATTCAAAATATGCTGGTGAAATCTACTTTAAAACTTAGCACTTAACAGGCTGCAGTCTTTAAGTAGGCCTAGGGCATATTGAGAGGAAAGATACTCAGCTGAGTTCTCAACAGTGTCACAGCCATAGAATTGCACTGTTAAAATGACAAAGCGCTCATGTGTCACAGTCACTCTGCAGACCTTACTAAACCTTATGTGAATTGACAATGTAAGATTACCGCTCTGTACTACTGTCTGGAGCGTGTGTCCAATTGTAGGTTTTCAGAGCAGGAGGCAGAGCAGACCTGACAGCTGAAGTCACAAGTTGTCTTGGTATGGCTGACTTTGACAAGCAGGAAGTTGGAGTCCCAGTTTTTAAGGACAATTGCACAGGGTCGACATAGACCGCTCAGCTGGAAAAGACAAACGTAGCATCCTTCATAATAACTTCACCTCCCACTGACGGGGAAGCCTCTTGGTATTCACTGGGAGAATGTCGCACACTGTTTCTGAATATATTTGAGTAAATCTGGAGGAAAACAGTGCTGACATTACTGAGCTGGTAAAATATGTGCATGCAGTGTATAACAAATAACAAATCTACAACAACATGAATACAGAATACTGTTTGTACCAGTAACAGTTGTCTAGCTACTTTATTTACAAAATAATGTAAATGAAGTGAACTTACTTGTCCTGTATACAACATATTTACTGATTTATACTTTGGACTTTACTCCACAGCCTCTATCAGCTAAATGACTCAATATCAAGCCAGGAGCTAATGTACACCTGGATAAGAACAATTTATAATGTTTTAATGCATCAGGGTACTGCTTGACCATAGAACCAAGATGAGACATATGGCCTTTGCTTATAAACACTAAGATAGTCTCCATTAGATATATTGCACTTAAAAATGCCTTTCCAAAGTCAAAATGATGCATTTTAAGAGTGTATGTACCCTTTTAAAGACTCTGCTGTCTGTCTGGCAGTATAAACGACTGTCCCTGTCTTCCAGGAAGAGATAAAAGTACTTTAAAAAGACGGATCACTCAGTTGACCCGATGCGTCAGGCCCACTGCTGTTCCAATGGCCCAATCAGCAATCATAAATTAGACGCAGCAGGCTGTTATTAGAGCGCTCAGACATCCGCCCGGCAACGGCATCTCCACTGTGATTGGTGGGACTGCCCCGGGCAGCGTGGTAACAATGGGTCACTGCTGTAACACGGAGTTATGCTGAAGTGGGGATGGACATGGGTCAAAGGTCACAGCCCACCATTAATGCACAGTCCGAAGCATGTCACGGCCAGCCATTCTCATTAACACGGCCTGATTTATTACATGTTTAATTACAGAGCGCTCCAGTGCAAATCGATTAAGGCCCGCCCAGCCGGCAGTGAAGGTGTGTGTAACTCTAATGAGGAAGTCCAGCAGACAAAAGCTGGGGCTGTTTCCAATAATGAAACATGGCACAGGAAGTCCTTTAATAAAAAGTTTTTAATGTAAAAGGAAAACTGTAATTAATGTTGAGGGAACCTCTGGACCATTTTCAAGAGTAGAAAAAGTAAATGAACATGAAAGGCAAATATGACTGATGAAAAGCATTTGTATTTTTAATACTCATGTAACACTTAATGTATGCACATTTGCAAGAGGAAACTAGATGTAATGGGAGAGCGAATACCTTATCACGCACAGGCATACATTGCTCCAGTCTACAATACAACAATCTAAACAATAGTGTGAAGAAGGCAGTGAAACTAATCATTTGCCAAGTGAAATAATTTTTTTGGATCAATGTACATTTTTTTCTTTGCCTCTTGATGACCTTCGCTTCAAATCAAAATCTTGATACCGGAGGAAAGAAACATCCGGCAATTGCTGCAAATCTCCCTTTTCTGAGGTAATGGTGCATATTAAGTTTTCTTACTTTTGGCATTGTATACTATATACTGACTTTCAGAAAGATCGACCTACATGCAATCATGTTTTGGGTTGATGACTTCTCTCCCAAACTAAAGAGAAAAAAACTGGGTTACGCCAAATCCTTTCGGCCTTATGCACTGCCGACTGAAACATGCCCCAAATTTCCACCAGTCTCCCTTTCTCGCCCTCCTGCTTCGGTCTATGCTACAGGACATGTTCTCTTCATCCTCTTCCAACCTGTTCCCTAAGCGGGGATTTGTGTTGCATTTAAGTGAAATCTGCGTATACGTATTGGCTGTCGAGTGCTATGTCATCTTCCAAAGGGCCTGGCGCTTGACAGGGCAACATGTGAGAGCAACAAATCATTCCAATTCAAGTGGGAAAGAGGTTTTGCAGTAAGCGTACCAAAAGAAAAACTGACACCTATCACAGCCAACCACATGGATTTAACAAGTGTTCCTAAGCCAGATTCATAGCTTTCCGGATTTGGTATAATTCATAACATAAGAGTGAGATGAATATTTATCTCAAGGTCAGCTGCTAGCTTTAAGCATCAGCATAATAGATTTTATTCAGAATAGACAAACAAACAATGAGACACCTCCACCAAGTAATTTTACCCGCTTTGTAATTATTTTAGCCTGATTCTGTTTCAGTCTATTAGCAGCTGCTGGTCTAGTGCCATCTGGTGGTATTTTATTGGAAATGAAGATAATGATCCACTCTGTTTTGTCCTTCTTGCCCTTGGGTCAGTTTGCTTTAGACTTTACTTTCTGTCAAATTATTACAGTTCATCACGCTAAAACACATGTATAGTCTATGTTCTTGACTCGGACATTTGTCTTGACCATCAAAAACTACAAATCCCACACATTTTATAATTACATTCTACTTTCGAGATGATATAAATTGAATTCACAGCTTCTGCCACCTCTGTCCTGCTTCTGCTTAACAGCTTTATATTCCCGTGGCTTTTGGAGAACACCGAGTATGTGAAAGTCAAACATATAGTCACATATTCACACAACAACACCTCAGATTCCCCTCACACAAACACGCAAAGTGAACGCCAGAGCAAACAGAGACCATCTCCAGCCCGAATCCGGTGGAATGTGGGGCTCGATGATGCTATGACACCTACGCTCCACATACTCCACTAATGCCACACTCATGCCTCAGCTTATTCAGGTGGACAGGGTGATGCATGTGGCGCAGAAAAGGCCCGTACAAGAAAAGTGCGTCTACCTTCTTCTTTCCACGCAACACTGACGAAGGAGATGCAGACTCCTCTTTGTGTTCGGAGAGGCGAGGGCAAATGAGTCACACGAACTTTAACCAGGGCCACTTTTTAGAACTGTGTTAATGTCAAGCACCAAATGAGTGGTAGATAAAATGATTTCACTTGAATACACGCAGATGAATCACCTTACCAGTGTGTGTTTTATAGACTCTTTTAAATATGAAATAACAAAGGACATGGAGCACGTTTGTATGGAAAAATGGATAGCAAAAGGTCAGATTTAATGCGTGAAAACTGAAGAATATGATGATGGATATACGTTTATATTCCGACAATGGTTAAATCTGTTGTATGCAGCATATTCTCACGTCTTCAGCAGTACCACCTAGGGGTCATTTGCACTACTGCAGTTCCTCAGTTCAGCGTTCATCAACATCATTCATTTTTTTAAGTCTTTAATAAATTACAGACAAAATGAAAGCTCTTATATTATATCTGTTACAAAATGTCCTGTCATCAGTCAGAGTTATGAGTCTGTCGGAATGCTTCAATAAAAAGCACATAAAGAATTATACGATGTTTGACAGTTAACTCCAAAAAACATCGAAACGGACTATATAATATTTTTTTCAGATTAAAAACTCTAAAATCATGTTTCTACACTATTTTTGAAAGAGCATATGACATTGAGTTGTCTCTTAACACAGACATATTTTAGTCTACGCCAACAGAAACTGATAGATATATTGCCAAAAACTTTGTAATGGCCCGACAAACAAGAGACTTGAGTTTGGTCAGAACTGACTTTGTTCAATGCTTCTTTCTTTGAGAATTTGCAAGTAGCTTTCTATAAAATGTCTGCACACTCCTCTATCTGAACACTAAACACTTTGAAGATGCTATAGTTTGAAGTGCAGTCTCACACACACAGACAAGGAGAAGGAGGGAGAGACAGAAAGAAAGAGACAGAGAGAGAGGGAGAGAGAGAGAGCCAGGCTGATTGACATTGCTGGGATTCCTCTGAGGTCTGCTGCCGTCCGTGGGCATGCACATGTTTACGGTCACGCTCGGAGATGTGCGCCCTGCAGCGGGAGTTACTTAACACTAATAATGGCTTTAGTGAAACTGCAGCGAGGAGAGTGAAATGGACTTCAGACAGTTGTTTAGTTTACTTAGGTCGTAAAGCCTTCATTCTTGGTCTAATGCGTTGGCTCAAGGCGAAACAGGTTGTAGCATCTTTAAAGTTGCTCATCAGACCTACTCGTAATGGCTTCACTAAATGTATGAGCAATTATATCACACTGCTGACTTAACCAAATCACATGATGAGAGAGGAAAAAGTGGATATGATCTGGATATGTGGGTATGTGAAAAATAGGGTTTATTTTTGATAATTATTGTGACATAAGCATGAGACTATAGTAGAGTAATACCAATGTTTCCCACAGGTTTCTATGTGGTACATGGCAATCCTTCATCATTTTATTGAATATTATTTTGAGAATAAACATGTCACCTACATAATTTTTTTTGGGGGGAAACCCTGATAATACCCTGCATAAAGTTTACAAACGAGACCCTAAGACCATTGAAAAAAATGTAACAAACAAATTTACTCCAATATTGTCCTGATTGAGGATCTGAAACATAACTTCATCATTTATTATTTCTGTTTCCTATATCATTTGACAAGCCTATATTTTACAATGTTATAGTACATCCAATAGCACACAATTATTACGTAACCAAAGAAGCAAAACATTTTATTTCCAACTTCAGTGGTACTAACTTTGGGAAAATGGCGACGCCCATGACTGACTTTCAAGAGGGACTACAGAAGGAAACTAGCTTCGGCTATAATCTGGTGCAAAGCATCTATTAATGTTTTTTTGCACACTGTCCCTTCAAATAAACTAATAAACTAAACTAAGATGCACATTCCAAACTAACATGGTCCAAGCTGGTAAAAACCTGCAAAAATGAGTTGGGTCCTCCATTATTATAGCTTAAAACACTTCCCCGTTTGATGGTAGGTGTCCACAAACCTTTCCTTTGTCCCCCTCCTGGACAAAACAGAGTGGAATTCCTCTTCTGTGAGTGTGCGTGGGTGTGTGCGAGTGTGTGCGAGTGTGTGCACGTAGATACAGCGCTACCCACAGACACATACCTGCAGGATGCCTGGGGTCAGAAGTCACGTGCACACATCCACATGTGCACTCGGAGGGTCATGCGTGACTGGGCAGCCGCTACCTGTTGGCCCCACTGTTGTCTGTCTACCTGCACCAGTCCACATACCTCAGTCTGTACTTCTCTATTTCCTGCATACAAGACTTAAACAATGGCACTGACGTAGTTTTTTCTTGTCTTCTTCTATGTGACATTTACTCTACATTTCATGCTATCCCTAAAAAGTTGTTTTGTGTTTGTAATCACTTAATAAAAGACTAGAGTTGAAAGGGCTAAAAATCTGCTCCAGATGTATTCATTCCCATTTGGGGATGAATGTTTTTGCTACATTGTCATTGTTGATCAAATAAAGTTAAGCTGAATAAATAGTAGACAAGTATTAAAGATGCACTATGTAACTTTTCCGGGTGTTACTGCCTTGCTTGAGAGATTCCATAGTATAGCATAAAGCTTATCTCTCTCCAAGAAGACAATCAGAGTCAAGTTATGTTTTTCGGGGCATTCTTTTAGCAATTAGAGCCTGTAATTGAAAAAATGCAAGATAAATAAGTTTAATGCCGCTCTGTAGAACATTCTAGGGCCGTCAGAAAAGTTACATAGCGCACATTTAAGTAAGCATGCGGGTTTGTTTGCATTTTTAACCATTTTGATACTTGCTTTCTCTTGCCCGTAGATTACACTAAAGTTTTGACCAGATATTTTTCATTTCTGGCATCAATTGCTTTGAATCAGAATCAGACATCCTTTTTTTTTGAGTATCCCACCTCCGCTCTGCTAGTGGTCCACCATGAGCCCATCCGGTGAGAAAGTCATTAGCGGCAGCAGTTTGTCCTGGGATTAGGGGCTAAGCTGGTAAACAGTGGAGACCAGACAATATGGCCGCTCGATGGAAGGACAGGGGAAAGGCACCAGAAGTAGGCAGACGGTATTAGAAGAAGAAAGTAGGAGGCGATTAGTAAGTGCTCATTAAAAGCTGGGGAACTCAAACAGAGCCAGTGGCAGCTTGCAGTCCTTCTGACCAAAACCAAACACAGCCACAGAGCGGATGGGAGAGGGAGAGAATAGGAGAGTGACAGAGAATGGGGGTACTTAGTTTTCCCAGTCGTTTAGCAGGCATGTTGTTGTCAGTCGTTACAGAGGCTCAGACAAGACAGGCTTTGAGAGAGGGCAGCCCCGGACACAGCTGCTACCACACACAGACTCGAGCTAGCGGATGCAAACTGTACTGGAATTATGGAGCATTCAGCAGTAATGAAGATAGATGCGGACCACATATGAAATGAATGTGATTTTCGAGATTTGAATAGTGGGTTTATTGTTTATTGTGTGCAAAAAGAGCAAATCTATGTTGTGGTCAAGGGTACCAAGTGAAATGTTTGCACTCCGTGGGTTATTTTATTTGTCTTATACGTAAACAAAAAGGAATCAATTAAAAGACCGGTTTTACATTGTTTCTGTTGGGA